>NW_026562454.1:910000-975000 GCF_027474105.1 Poeciliopsis prolifica | reverse complement strand
CTGTTAGCGTTTGGTTCTGTTAGCATTTGGTTCTGTTAGCGTTTGGTTCTGTTAGCGTTTGGTTCTGTTAGCATTTGGTTCTGTTAGCGTTTGGTTCTGTTAGCATTTGGTTCTGTTAGCGTTTGGTTCTGTTAGCATTTGGTTCTGTTAGTGTTTGGTTCTGTTAGCGTTTGGTTCTGTCTGCGCTGAGATACAATCAATACGTTTTAACAGTAACTAAATTTTATTAGTGAAAATGTTGATTTTCCACCAATCAGGCCGTTTCCATAGTGCAGGGATGTCGGGTCGTCCAGAGCCGCCATCTTGCTTTTTATGTCGAGTCTGAATTCAGTTCATGGTTTAGAATATTTTCTTTTGTTTTTAAGAAAATCAAATCTAATTTGGTCACATGATTCAGCTCAACCACCAGCCAATCACAGGATTCCTTGTCAATATCTTCAAACTTCCTGTCAGCCTTTAACATTTGAACACAGAACCGCTTCTGGTGGACCGATCCACCAGAACCGCATCTGGTGGAAGCGGTTCTGATGGACCGATCCACCAGCAGCGGTTCTGGTGGACCGATCCACCAGAACCGTCGGGCTCCAGCAGCTTTTTCTGAAAACGTTTGAAATGATCTGATCTGGTTTCTGTCCCTCCAGCAGGGGGCAGCACAGCATCACACATGCTGCAGGTTAGTTTTCCTCCCTGGACTCTCTGACTGGGTCGACATGCCGACCAGAACCTTCATCGGATCTTTGTCACTGCCTCAGGCTGAAGAGCAGCTCCTTCCTCTTCCTCAGATGTTTCTCATTAGCGACGATTTTAGAAGCTGAGATAGAAAATGTTTTATTCCTGATCAATTCTGCTGGTTCTGCAGTGAGGTTCTGACTCAGGCCCGGTAAGTCCAGAGCAGAAGATCTGTTTGGATCCGACCCGGATCAGTGTCCTGCCTCTGGAGCTTTCAGAGGAAACTCACAGGAAGTTGCAGCCGTTTGATCCGCCAAACCGTCAGCAGAGCATGAAGCACTTCCTGTCCAGACAGCAGGATGGAGCGGCTGACGGTCCGACCCGATCGAACCCGACCCGGCCCGGCCCGGTCCGGTCCAGCTGCTGGTCCAGACATGTTCTGAGACCTCATGATGAAGACAACCAGACCTCCACTTCCTGCTGACGCCGCAACTTTTTATCCTCAGAAATAAACAAAAACTGATTTTAACTCTCATCCCTCCATCCATCCTCTCATTCCTCCAGTAAAACGTGGAGCGGATCTCGGAGGGATCAATAATTTATGCTGCTGCTGCAGTCGAGGTTTAATATGCAGAGGTCGACCACATGGCGCCTCCTGCAGGTCAAAGGTCGCAGCATTTTCTCCTCTCTGCTGCAGCCGACCAGAAGCTGAAGCCACGCGAGTCCATCTGTCCGACAGACTGGGTCAGAACCTGGTCATCAGCAGAACCATAATCCAAGCAGCACAGCCTAGCCAAAGACTGAAAGCTGCAGTTCAGAACCGTCCTCAAGTTTACTGAGGAAGGTTCTGGTTCTGGTCGACAGAACCAACGGTCCAAAATCTAGTCTGGGTTTCCAGGATCCGAAACGCAGATGAATCCTCATCGGATCGGATCCGGCTGAGAGCGGCTCGCTACAAGCCCAAACAGAACCGAACCGAACCGGAGGTCCACAGCATGGAGGGAACCCAGAGAGGCGATCTGGGTTCACCAGAACCGTCTGGAGAACCCAAAGATGCTGCTGACTGTCCGAGACGGTTCCAGAAACCCGCCTGGAACCAGAACCATTAACCACTGAAACCATGGAGGGTCCAATTCTGGTCAAACCTGAACCAGAACCAGCTGACACAGAACCTGAGTTACTTCTGGATCATATATTTGAGCTAAATCCAGATTGTCTAGAATAGATCTTCATCACAAAAAAAATAAAAGATCTAAAAAGACAAATAATGTAATAAAACTCAAACATTCAATTAGTCTTTAATTCATAAATAGTTTTCATTCATCTTTATAACTTTGGAGTTTAAAACCAAAATCCATTCAGAAAAAGCCGGAAATGAAAACGGTTCTTCATTTCCGCAGAAATAAAAACTTCTGGAATATAAAACGATCCATATTTTATGTTTTCAGGATCCTGCTTTAAATTCGGCTTTAGTTTGGTAATAAAATAATAAAGTATTGCAGTTAAAAGTCGTGTTGTTTATCTGAGTCTAACTCCTAATGAGCTGCGGTGGGAGATGAGCAGCTGACCGGACCGGACCGGACCGGAACCAGCAGAAGGCGCTCCGACCGGTTCTGAACCCGCCGAATTGATCACCGACTCCTGCTGAGCTGAAGCCCGGAAGCAGCGCGCGCGGCGGCGTTTCCTCTGGGTTTACCTTGGTGCTGACGATGCAAATGCAGTCCATCGTTCCGAGGCAGCGGGAAGAGATCAGCCCGGCAGCAGCAGCACCTCCTGCCGGGCCCTACCCGGGCCGGGCCCTACCCGGGCCGGGCCCTACCCGGGCCGGGCCCTACCCGGGCCGGGCCTCTACCTCTACCCAGGCTCTACCTCTACCCAGGCTCTACCTCTACCCGGCCTCTACCTCTACCCAGGCTCTACCTCTACCCGGGCCGGGCTCTACCTCTACCCGGCCTCTACCTCTACCCAGGCTCTACCTCTACCCGGCCTCTACCTCTACCCAGGCTCTACCTCTACCCGGGCCGGGCTCTACCTCTACCCGGCCTCTACCTCTACCCGGGCTCTACCTCTACCCAGGCTCTACCTCTACCCGGCCTCTACCTCTACCCAGGCTCTACCTCTACCCGGGCCGGGCTCTACCTCTACCCGGCCTCTACCTCTACCCAGGCTCTACCTCTACCCGGGCCGGGCCCTACCCGGGCCGGGCCTCTACCTCTACCCAGGCTCTACCTCTACCCGGCCTCTACCTCTACCCAGGCTCTACCTCTACCCGGGCCGGGCCTCTACCTCTACCCAGGCTCTACCTCTACCCAGGCTCTACCTCTACCCGGCCTCTACCTCTACCCGGCCTCTACCTCTACCCAGGCTCTACCTCTACCCGGGCCGGGCTCTACCTCTACCCGGCCTCTACCTCTACCCGGGCCGGCCTCTACCTCTACCCGGGCTCTACCTCTACCCAGGCTCTACCTCTACCCGGCCTCTACCTCTACCCAGGCTCTACCTCTACCCGGGCCGGGCTCTACCTCTACCCGGCCTCTACCTCTACCCGGGCTCTACCTCTACCCAGGCTCTACCTCTACCCGGCCTCTACCTCTACCCAGGCTCTACCTCTACCCGGGCCGGGCTCTACCTCTACCCGGCCTCTACCTCTCCCAGGCTCTACCTCTACCCGGGCCGGGCCCTACCCGGGCCGGGCCTCTACCTCTACCCAGGCTCTACCTCTACCCGGCCTCTACCTCTACCCAGGCTCTACCTCTACCCGGGCCGGGCCTCTACCTCTACCCAGGCTCTACCTCTACCCAGGCTCTACCTCTACCCGGCCTCTACCTCTACCCGGCCTCTACCTCTACCCGGGCTCTACCTCTACCCAGGCTCTACCTCTACCCGGCCTCTACCTCTACCCAGGCTCTACCTCTACCCGGGCCGGGCTCTACCTCTACCCGGGCTCTACCTCTACCCGGGCCGGAGCGCGTTCCCACCGGACAGCCTGCTCCTCCCTCCCCGGCCCGCCTTCATACCGGACCGGAGCGCAGCGGGACCAGAACCCCTCTGATTTTTCCGTTGCTCAAGAGCCAAGACGCGTTCAGGTGCTGCCACACAGCTCGGAATTGTCATCACTCACACACCGTTTTAAAGGGCTAATATGATGTAAAGTCATCTTTGAGCTTTCCATCATCATGTTCTCACACCTGGAGTGTTGCCTGGATTTTATTAACGTTAAGAAATCCTTTAATCTCTATGGAAACCACTCAGCTGACTTAAACACCTGGGTGGACCTAGCCCCGCCTTCAAGACGCAGCTCTGAGTTACAGTTTCTCCTTCACACAGCAGCCCTCCTCCACTCAGCTCCTTCAGACTAGCCAGCAGCAATTAGCAACAGCTGGTGGACCTGCTGAGCTCATTAAAGGAGCTGCTGGCAAAAATGTTAAAGAGTTAATCAAGGAGCCATGTTGACAGGCAGACCTTCAAAAAGAGCAAGAGTTCTTAAAGAGACAGGGGCCTAAATTCAAGGCCTTAAATTACAAAGTAAAATTTCTTCCAAGTCATGTTTGACATGTTCAGCATTTTTATAAGAACAGAAGATTATATAGTTACTTAATTGTGCTATAAAATGGTTCGATGAACCTGGGACACAAAATCCTGCCCCTTTAAGGAGAACAGGAACAAATGTCTCCCTAATTTGTTGAAAGTAAATGAAATAAAAATAATTTTAAAACAGACAGTTAATGAAATAGAAGAAGCTGGAAAATATGCTAAAAATCATAAAGCTTCTGAAGACTCAAAAATAATAATACTTCACCACAAACAGACGTCCTTTAATTAAAATGTCTAACTGAATGATCAAATTTAAGATAATTCCTCTCCAAAAAGCAGTTCAACCTCTTTAAAAAACTTGAATTTCGTTCTGGAGGCCAGCCCACTTTGGGGAGGGTCAGAACCTCCCTGGGTCGGTTCTGACCCGGTGCCGCCTCAGGGTGGAGGTGAGACAGAGCAGCTCTGATGCTGCGACGCTCCAGCCTTTGTTCTTCATCGATAAACTGCTTGGAACCAACATGATGACTAAACGCCAAACGGCTCAGGAGGAGGAAGAGGAGGAGCAGGAGGAGGAAGAGGAGGAGCAGGACCAGGAGGAGGAAGAGGAGCAGGAGGAGCAGGACCAGGAGGAGGAAGAGGAGGAGCAGGACCAGGAGGAGGAAGAGGAGGAGCAGGAGGAGCAGGACCAGGAGGAGGAGCAGGTGTAGAGGAGCAGGAGCTCCAGCAGCGCCACACAATCATTCACACTTTCATGAATCAGTCATGCGGCTGCGCCGCCGTGTGCGCGCATCATCATCATCATCATCATCATATGGCGTGTTACATGGCTGGTTATGCAACAGTCCACAGGAAGTGATGTCAGCAGTCTCAGATGTCCCTGTCCTTTGTTTCTCCTGTTTATTGGTAGAAATGTATCGGCAGTTTGGCTCTAATAGATCATTTTCTTTGATTCTAAATCAGATCAATAGATGAATTATTGGCAGCCATGACAGAATTGAAAGACGTTCCTCTTTGGTTCTGAGAACCCAACCCGGATCCGATCGGTTCCGGTTCCACCTGGACGGATTTGCTCTATTTCTTCATTGATGCAATATCTTTGCAGTCGGCCTGATTCAGAACTATTGTTATAATAGATCCATAAATTATTGCTGCAGATGATGATGATGATGATGACAATGATGATGATGACGACGATGATGATAATGATGATGATGACGACGATGATGATAATGATGATGATAATGATGATGATGATGTTTTGGGTCCATTGCCCAGAAATATGACGTAATAAAGATATAAGAACATTTTCTCAAAGATCAATAAACTTTATATTCTCATGAACATTTAACACTGGAAGACATTTTAAAATAAATCAACAAGACAGAAACAAATCAAATGAATTATTCTGACTTTATAAACAACATTATACTTAAAGGAAATGTTGGTTGAGTCCTGAGCTCCAAACTGAAGAGTTTTATCATCCAGAAAGAGGAAAGTGATCAATTATGCAAATAGAAATTAGAGTTCATTTTAATTTATCATGCAATTAATTGATTCATTTCTTATTACTACAGGCCCAGTTGGAAGATTATTACATTAAACTGTCACAAGTTCATTTCATGCAAGAGTTGACAGAAAAAATGTTTTTTTAAAGAATATGAAACCATATCAGTTACTATGAGCCAAAAATAAATACGGTACTAAAATGTAGTTATTTTTAAAGGATTATTGTTTGTGTCACTAAATTGTGATCAGTAAATCAGCAATCAGCTAGTAAGTCTGTTCTGCAATCGATTGGTAGTGACTCCATCCTCCACTAGGGGGCGTTCGCCTGCAGAGAACAGAAAACTGCTCTGCTGGGTTTTAACAGCAGAACTTTAGTCCAGCACAGATGAGCCGACGTCGTTTTAGCCACACAAACTGAAAACAGTGACGGATTTAGAAATGTTTAGGTTGCTGCTGGATGACAGAAACCTGTGGCTGGGAGAAGCAATCTGATGATGAGCCGCTCATCACTGCTTGCAAATACCTTCAGCAGAACCAGGAGTTTGTTTTAAGCTCTGCGTCCATCTGTACATTTATTTTATTTAACACACTTCTGTATTTTTTAACTTGTTTTCAGAAGCGTGTTTTTTGCGGTGTAAATAAACTGACCAGATTTTTGCTTTGGAAAAACATTTTGTTTTAGTTTGTGAGTTTTTATTGACCTTTCCTTTCCATGTGTGAGTTGTGATTGTTCAGAGCAACGCGGCGTCTCGGTTGTGTTGCTGCTCACACGTCGTCGGTCTGCAGAGATCAGCTCATGTTTGATTCTCCGGGCTTCAGCCGAGCTGCTGCAGTGAAACTCCTGATCTCTGCTGGAGAGCAGCAGCCTGGCAGCGTCGGCTCACATCCAACAGCAACCACAACATTAACAATCTGATCGTTCTCTGGAACGGGACTCAGAATTATTCATGACAAATTTGCTTATTCACAAATGTTTCCTTAGAGAACATTGGAAATGTAGTTCAGGAGCAGCAGCTCTACTGAGGGTCAGGTGACCGCTGCAGGCGGCAGTTATCAAAAACAATCAATGTTTTGATATGATTGATGCTATAAAGTCAGAATTGACTAATTGAGCCATTTAATTTCCCACAGCATCACATCAGCACTGCAGACACTAAGCCCCGCCCCTTCACCTGGCCAGTCCTGCTGCTGAAGCCTGATAGTTTTATGATTTATTATAATTTGTTCTGTAAGTTCAGATTGAAACAGAAACAATCTCAGGAAACAGACTTCATTTGAAAATCATGACGATCAAAACAGAACCCATCAGAATCCAGACAAACGTCCTGCTGGGCTGACGACACGTTTCCCTCCAGAACCAAAAAGATCATTTCTAGATTTGGAAAAAAATAAAAGCAGCTTCACCCCAGAAACAGGTTACAGTTCAGAACCTCCAACACGGGCCCACCAGAACCGCTCAGACCCAAAAACATGAAGCAGGTGAGAAAATGGCTGTTTCTGCCGCCAGATATGAAACCACACAAAGCAGACCTCCACCCTGACCCCAGTCCAGCTCCAGTCTGACCAGAGGACGGCAACCAGTCCAGCTCCAGTCTGACCAGAGGACGGCCACCAGTCCAGCTCCAGTCTGACCAGAGGACGGCCACCAGTCCAGCTCCAGTCTGACCAGAGGACGGCTCCTGGAAGTCGGGGTCAGGCTGAAGGAGGATCATAATGATCCGATTTGAAACAGTCGGGTTTCTGCAGAAGTTTCCTCCATGAGGTTTTGCTGACCACCGTTTGCTTTGAGGCACCGGCCCTTTAAGGACTTTGGCCAATCAGCTGTGAGGATCTCGTGTGTTTGGGTCGTCACCTCGGTCGTGCAGATGTCCGTCTGAAGCTACATGGTAGCCATGCTGGCCCACAGCATGACCCTCCCCTTTGTTGCAACAGTTGAAAGACTCTGCTTTGGTTCTGATCCGCATTCAGTTGGGAACATCTTTCCAGATCTCCAGCCTCCTTCAAGGCGGCACCAGGACGGTTCTGCTGTCGGCAGCGGCCGTCCTCCTCCGTCGACTCAGAACTCCATCTAAAGCAGTTTCCAAGCAGCCGATGACCTTTGTCCTCCAGGTCTTCATCCTCGTGACCTTTGTCCTCCAGGTCTTCATCCTCGTGACCTTTGTCCTCCAGGTCTTCATCCTCGTGACCTTTGTCCTCCAGGTCTTCATCCTCGTGACCTTTGTCTCCAGGTCTTCATCCTCGTGACCTTTGTCCTCCTGGTCTTCATCCTCGTGACCTTTGTCCTCCAGGTCTTCATCCTCGTGACCTTTGTCCTCCAGGTCTTCATCCTTGTGACCTTTGTCCTCCAGGTCTTCATCCTCGTGACCTTTGTCCTCCAGGTCTTCATCCTCGTGACCTTTGTCCTTGTAGTGACTCAGGTCTTCACAGCCTCCATCTTCATGGCTTTCATTCTCACTCCTTGTGACTTGACCCTCTTCCTGACCTCATGTTGACCCCTTGCAGAGGGAGGCAGGAAGTTGGACTGCCGTCTTTGAACTGAACGGACGTCGTGTGAGAGACGCTGAGCGTAGAGGAGGACGATAACCCGACGTTATGGAGGAACTGCTTCAGTAAACCCGTCCTTGATCCTCTGCAGAACCGGGACCGCCCTGCGGACCGGAGCTGAACCGTTCCGACCCAACAGCACCAACCAGAATGAATGAAGCACAATGAACCCTGAACGCCTCACGGACCGCATCAACGAGTCGCTGACGGTTTGACGCCACAACATCCAGAACTTTCTGTGAAACCAGAGGAGGTTCTGATCCGGTTTCACGCCGGTCCAGACGATGCTGCCATCAAACCACAGCGACGCACTGAGAGCCCAGAACCCTGCAACCCGTCTGATGGTCCGAAGCACATGAGGACTGGATGGGACATGCGGCGAGGTGGACGACACCAACAGCCCCTCCCACCAACAGCAGAGTCCGGTTCTTACCTGGCCGTCATGGCGGGGGGACAGCTTGGCCTGCGCCAAGGTGTGCAGGATTTCGTTAAGGAGGGGGGACTCCTACGGAGGTCAGAGGTCGTTTACAGTCAGAGGAAGCAGGAGACAGAGAGAGAGAGAGCATTCAATGACAACAAGAAGAGCAGAGTGGGTCAGAACCTCCAGCCAGAACCTCTGGTCTGGACCTGAGGAGATGGACATCAGATCAGCTTTACCTTTGTCCTTCAACTCAACCATCATCTCCATGTTCATTCAACAAACCCAGACCGGTTCTGTTCGGAGTCAGTTAGCCTCCAGAACCATCCAGAACTGGGTTGGAGGAGGCAGAATCAGCAGCAGAACCACCATTAGGTCCAGACTTGCATCTCCTCCTACTTTCAACCCTGAGGTGTTACTGAAGCGTTTTACTGCCGGGTCAAACTGAAACGGGTCCACAGGTTCTGGTTCCTCAGGTTCCCACCGACCCGGCGGTTCCACTGTGGTACCATAAGGAGGACTTAGATTGATCCTGCATTTCCCCTTTGTGGGACAAAACGTTCAGTCAGGAATCTGTTCAAAATATAGAATCTGTTCATATTTATGACTCATCAAAAAAGAATCAGTTCAGAGTTAGGAATCTGTTCACTTTCATAAATAATTCAGAAATGGGAATGTGTTCAAATGAACAATTTTCAGACCACGTAAACACTGAGACCCGGATCGGCGCATCGGCCAGATGGATCAGAACCTCCAGCTGTGATGACTCAACTTCTCAAAGAGAAGAAAAACCTTCAGTCAAAAATCTCCCGTCTTTAAATAACTCCCAGTAATCCCAGTAATCCCAGTATTCCCAGTAATCCCAGTAATCCCAGTATTCCCAATACTCCTGTACACGCAGGACCAGAACAGTTTCCCTGAGAACCGGACCTGGCCGGTTCCGAGGCATCAATCTGAGCCTCCTCTTCCTGACAGACAGCAGCTTTCGGTTCTGCAGCGTTCCTCTAACGTCCGACCCAACAGAACCACAGAGACCCGGTGGCATTGCGACCTCTGCCAGATTACCCATAATCCCAGAAAATCATGTAAACATGGGATTATGTGACGGGAAGAACCCGGCCGTCCACTGCTGTCATGATGACGGGTCGCTGGTTCTGATGGTCGGGTTCCAGTTGGACCGCTTGTTACAGACAGGAGCTGCTGCCACTCATCCTGCTCACCAGAACCAGAACCACAGCAGGTCCGATCTGCTCAAAACAGCAGGAAGTGACCCGGTTCTGAGCTTCAGAGCCAGCAGATGGAGGGGAACCAGGCTGGACCGGTTCTGCTCCTGTCACTTTAAACAGAACCAGAAGCATCAAACGTGGACCCAGCTCCCCGTGGAGCGGCCGGTCGGCGCCGGTCCAGTTCTATTTAAACTCCTCTGATCTATTTTTACTGCTGCTATTTTTACGGCGGCAGGACGGGTCCGTTCGGCTGGCAGCAGACGACGAGCGGCGGCGCCGGTTCTGGCCCGGTTCCTACCTCGATGCTGGTGCTAAGGCTGGGCAGCGTCTCGGAGGTTCCGGTCGGGCTCTGCAGGCTGGACAGGTCCCACAGGTGGAGGGGCACGCCAGGCTCCGCCCCCGGGAAGACTCCGCCCACCTCTGGTTGTCCAATAAGGTCACTTCGTAAAATTCCTGGATATCTGTGAGGACAGAAAGGAGAGTCCATCAGAACCGGGACCGGATCCGGGACAGAGGTTCTGCTGAACACAGATTGTTTAATGATGCTAACATCAAAGGTTCAACGTATAATGGCGAACCGACAGAAACCAGAGAGGAACGAGACTGAACTAAAGAACTGAACTAAAGAACTGAACTAAAGAACTGAACTAAAGAACTGAACTAAAGAACTCAACTAAAGAACTGAACTAAAGAACTAAACTAAAGAACTGAACTAAAGAACTCAACTAAAGAACTCAACTAAAGAACTCAACTAAAGAACTGAATTAAAGAACTCAACTAAAGAACTGAACTAAAGAACTCAACTAAAGAACTGAACTAAAGAACTGAACTAAAGAACTGAACTAGACTTAGACTTCCTTTATTGTCATTGTACAAAAAAAAACACAAGGTGAATCTTGACAACGAAATGTCGTTACTTGGCTACCAGTGTAGCACAGCTAAAACCTTAAACTACACAATAAATAAATAAATACAATACAAGTGCCATAGAATACACAGGTTCAGTGTTGTGAAAAAACTAAACTAAAGTGCATGTATTGACCATGTCCATGGGGGGGTCATTTGGTTTGTGTGTGTGTGTGTGTGTGTGTGTGTGTGTGTGTGTGTGTGTGTGTGTGTGTGTGTGTGTGTGTGTGTGTGTGTGTGTGTGTGTGTGTGTGTGTGTGTTAGTGTTATGTGGCGTTAAGCAGTCTGATGGCCCGGGGGAAGAAACTGTTCAGTAGTCTGGTTGTTCTGCACAAGATGCTGCGGAACCTTCTTCCAGACGCCAAGGGAGAAACAGTCCATGGTTGGGGTGGGTGGGGTCGGAGAGGATCTGGTGAGCGCGAGATAGGCAGCGCCTCTCTGCAATGTCCTTGATGCAGGGGAGCAGAGCCCCCGTGATCTTCTCCCCTGTCCTCACCACCCTCTGTAGAGACTTCCAGTCAGAGGCCCTGCAGCTCCCAGACCAGATGGAGATGTAGCTGGTCAGTTGGCTCTCGATGGTCCCTCTGTAGAAGGTCTGAAGGATGGGGGGCGGGAGGGATGCTCTCTTCATCCCACGCAGGAAGTGCATGCGCTGCTGGTCCTTCTTCACCAGTGAGGAGATGTGGGGAGACCAGCTGAGGTTTTCGTTGATGTGCCCCCAGGAACTTGGTGCTGCTGAAGACCTCCACTGCTGAGTCGTTGATGAGGAGTGGTGTGTGGGTGGGTCTGGATTTCCTGAAGTCTATGATGATCTCCTTGGTCTTGTTGACATTCAGGATCAGGTTGTTTCCTCTGCACCAGTCCACCAGATGCCGCACCTCCTCCCTATAGGCCGTCTCGTTGTTGTCCCGGATGAGGCCCACCACTGTGGTGTCGTCCGCGTACTTCAGGATGTGGTTGGATATGAAGTGTGGACGGCAGTCGGGTCATCAGGGTGAACAGCAGGGGGCTCAGGACACAGCCCTGAGGGGTGCCGGTGTTCAGGGTGATGACATCAGAACTAAAGAACTGAACTAAAGAACTGAACTAAAGAACTGAACTAAAGAACTCAACTAAAGAACTGAACTAAAGAACTGAACTAAAGAACTGAACTAAAGAACTGAACTAAAGAACTGAACTAAAGAACTGAACTAAAGAACTCAACTAAAGAACTCAACTAAAGAACTGAACTAAAGAACTGAACTAAAGAACTGAACTAAAGAACTGAACTAAAGAACTGAACTAAAGAACTGAACTAAAGAACTGAACTAAAGAACTGAACTAAAGAACTGAACTAAAGAGCTGAACTAAAGAACTGAACTAAAGAGCTGAACTAAAGAGCTGAACTAAAGAACTGAACTAAAGAACTGAACTACAGAACTGAACTAAAGATCTGAACTAAAGATCTGAACTAAAGAACTGAACTAAAGATCTGAACTAAAGATCTGAACTAAAGAACTGAACTAAAGTACTGAACTAAAGAACTGAACTAAAGAGCTGAACTAAAGAACTGAACTAAAGAGCTGAACTAAAGAGCTGAACTAAAGAACTGAACTAAAGAACTGAACTACAGAACTGAACTAAAGATCTGAACTAAAGATCTGAACTAAAGAACTGAACTAAAGAACTGAACTAAAGAACTGAACTAAAGAACTGAACTAAAGAACTGAACTAAAGATCTGAACTAAAGAACTGAACTAAAGATCTGAACTAAAGATCTGAACTAAAGAACTGAACTAAAGTACTGAACTAAAGAACTGAACTAAAGAGCTGAACTAAAGAACTGAACTAAAGAGCTGAACTAAAGAGCTGAACTAAAGAACTGAACTAAAGAACTGAACTACAGAACTGAACTAAAGATCTGAACTAAAGATCTGAACTAAAGAACTGAACTAAAGAACTGAACTAAAGAACTGAACTAAAGAACTGAACTAAAGAACTGAACTAAAGAGCTGAACTAAAGAACTGAACTAAAGAGCTGAACTAAAGAGCTGAACTAAAGAGCTGAACTAAAGAACTGAACTAAAGAACTGAACTACAGAACTGAACTAAAGAACTGAACTACAGAACTGAACTAAAGATCAGAACTAAAGAGCTGAACTAAAGAACTGAACTAAAGAGCTGAACTAAAGAGCTGAACTAAGGAACTGAACTACAGAACTGAACTAAAGATCTGAACTAAAGAACTGAACTAAAGAACTGAACTAAAGAACTGAACTAAAGAACTGAACTAAAGAACTGAACTACAGAACTGAACTAAAGATCTGAACTAAAGATCTGAACTAAAGAACTGAACTAAAGAACTGAACTAAAGAACTGAACTACAGAACTGAACTACAGAACTGAACTAAAGATCTGAACTAAAGAGCTGAACTAAAGAACTGAACTAAAGAACTGAACTAAAGAACTGAACTAAAGAACTGAACTAAAGATCTGAACTAAAGATCTGAATTAAAGAACTGAACTACAGAACTGAACTACAGAACTGAACTAAAGATCTGAACTAAAGAACTGAACTAAAGAACTGAACTAAAGAACTGAACTAAAGATCTGAACTAAAGAACTGAACTAAAGATCTGAACTAAAGAACTGAACTAAAGAACTAAAGATCTGAACTAAAGAACTGAACTAAAGAACTGAACTAAAGAACAAAAGATCTGAACTAAAGAACTGAACTAAAGAACTAAAGATCTGAACTGAAGAACTGAACTAAAGAACTGAACAAAAGATCTGAACTAAAGAACTGAACTAAAGAACTGAACTACAGAACTGAACTAAAGATCTGAACTAAAGATCTGAACTAAAGAACTGAACTAAAGAACTGAACTAAAGAGCTGAACTAAAGAACTGAACTAAAGAGCTGAACTAAAGAACTGAACTAAAGAGCTGAACTAAAGAGCTGAACTAAAGAGCTGAACTAAAGAGCTGAACTAAAGAACTGAACTAAAGAACTGAACTACAGAACTGAACTAAAGAACTGAACTACAGAACTGAACTAAAGATCAGAACTAAAGAACTGAACTAAAGAGCTGAACTAAAGAGCTGAACTAAAGAGCTGAACTAAAGAACTGAACTAAAGAACTGAACTACAGAACTGAACTAAAGAACTGAACTACAGAACTGAACTAAAGATCAGAACTAAAGAGCTGAACTAAAGAACTGAACTAAAGAGCTGAACTAAAGAGCTGAACTAAAGAGCTGAACTAAAGAACTGAACTACAGAACTGAACTAAAGATCTGAACTAAAGATCTGAACTAAAGAACTGAACTAAAGTACTGAACTAAAGAACTGAACTAAAGAACTGAAATAAAGAACTGAACTAAAGAGCTGAACTAAAGAGCTGAACTAAAGAACTGAACTAAAGAACTGAACTACAGAACTGAACTAAAGAACTGAACTAAAGATCAGAACTAAAGAACTGAACTAAAGAACTGAACTAAAGAACTGAACTAAAGAACTGAACTAAAGAACTGAACTACAGAACTGAACTAAAGAACTGAACTACAGAACTGAACTAAAGATCAGAACTAAAGAACTGAACTAAAGAACTGAACTAAAGATCTGAACTAAAGATCTGAACTAAAGAACTGAACTAAAGAAATGATCTAAAGAACTGAACTAAAGAACTGAACTACAGAACTGAACTAAAGATCTGAACTAAAGATCTGAACTAAAGAACTGAACTAAAGATCTGAACTAAAGATCTGAACTAAAGAACTGAACTAAAGAACTGAACTAAAGAACTGAACTAAAGAACTGAACTACAGAACTGAACTAAAGAACTGAACTACAGAACTGAACTAAAGATCTGAACTAAAGATCTGAACTAAAGAACTGAACTAAAGAACTGAACTACAGAACTGAACTAAAGAACTGAACTACAGAACTGAACTAAAGATCTGAACTAAAGAGCTGAACTAAAGAACTGAACTAAAGAACTGAACTAAAGAACTGAACTAAAGAACTGAACTAAAGAACTGAACTAAAGAACTGAACTAAAGAACTGAACTAAAGAACTGAACTAAAGATCTGAACTAAAGAACTGAACTAAAGAAGTAAAGAACTGAACTAAAGAACTAAAGATCTGAACTAAAGAACTGAACTAAAGAACTGAACTAAAGAACAAAAGATGTGAACTAAAGAACTGAACTAAAGAACTAAAGATCTGAACTGAAGAACTGAACTAAAGAACTGAACAAAAGATCTGAACTAAAGAACTGATCTACAGAACTGAACTAAAGAACTGAACGAAAGAACTAAAGATCTGAACTAAAGAACTGCACTAAAGAACTAAAGAACTGAACAAAAGATCTGAACTAAAGAACTGAACTACAGAACTGAACTAAAGATCTGAACTAAAGATCTGAACTAAAGAACTGAAGTAAAGAATTGAAGTAAAGAACTGAAGTAAAGAACTGAACTAAAGAACTGAACTAAAGATCTGAACTAAGGAATTGAACTACAGAACTGAACTAAAGATCTGAACTAAAGAACTGAAGTAAAGAACTGAACTAAAGAACTAAAAAACTGAACTAAAGATCTGAACTAAAGATCTGTTCTAAAGAACTGAACGAAAGAACTAAAGATCTGAGCTAAAGAACTGAAGTAAAGAACTGCACTAAAGAACTAAAGAACTGAACAAAAGATCTGAACTAAAGAACTGAACTACAGAACTGAACTAAAGAACTGATCAAAAGATCTGAACTAAAGAACTGAACTACAGAACTGAAATAAAGATCTGAACTAAAGATCTGAACTAAAAAACTGAAGTAAAGAATTGAAGTAAAGAACTGAAGTAAAGAACTGAACTAAAGAACTGAACTAAGGAACTGAAGTAAAGAACTGAACTAAAGAACTAAAAAACTGAATTAAAGATCTGAACTAAAGATCTGAACTAAAGAACTGAAGTAAAGAACTGAAGTAAAGAACTGAATGTTTTCAACAGGAAACACAGATGAGGTACTGAACTACAATACATAATAACAACAACAGTAACAATAATAATAAAAAAAAGATAATCTGGAGCTGAAATAAATAATTAAATATTTTGCAATTTATTATTTTTCTCCCATGGTTTCTGCAGTTTCCATAGCAACATTTCTTGGTCTTTCAGACTCAACTTCCCAGAATTCCTTGCTTTTCTGTGCAGCTTGAAATATTATCGAAACTAAAACATATTTACTGGAGAATATTTCTACCGGAAACAAAATAAAAAATGGAAACTTATTTTTGTCTCTTTCATTCTGACAGAAAGAAACCTTTTTGATTTGACACGTTTATTTTTCAGTAAATATGTTTTAGAGTAAATAAGTAATCAGAGTTTTAGACCCAGAGAATCGTTCACATGACCACAGAACATGTGCATAGTTAAAACATAAACGGAGGGAAAAACTCAGTCACTGAAATAAAAACTTTCTATATTTAATCGTCATAGTCAGTGAATATTCATGTCTCAACTTTTCCCCTGAAATACTGTTGATCTCAGTTCCTCTATTAATATAAAGACAGAAACCATGAGGGAGACAAGAACTGGGAGAGTAAAGGACAGAGGGAACAGGAAGGACAACCTGAAACTTTACACAACTTTTGATTTTTCATCTTCAGGATTAGAAACATTTCATGGCCTCCAGGGGGCGACGGTGAGCAGAGAGCAGTCTGAACATCCCTGAAACTTTTAGCTCCTCAGGAAACTTCAGGCTTTAAGATGAATCTGACTCCATGTCCTTTAGGCCCGCCCACTCTACGGCACAAACAGCGCTAACCGACTAGCGCTAACCGACGAGCGCTAACCCACGAGAGCTAACCGACGAGCGCTAACCCACGAGAGCTAACCGACGAGCGCTAACATACGAGCGCTAACCCAATAGAGCTAACCGACGAGCGCTAACATACGAGCGCTAACATACGAGCGCTAACCGACAGCTCCTGGCCGACCTGCTGTCGCATCCATCTGCTTATCAGAAATATGATGACGATGATGATCTTCAACTACTTTCTGCTTCCATCACCTTCACACGGATCGGTTCTGACCCGCTGGACCAGAACTTTCCGACTGGATTTCAGAATCTGGAGAATCCTGGGACCCTGATTCCTCTTCATCACCACCATGCATGATGAAGAGGACGGAACCGGGCCTGCAGCAGCTGGAGGAGGCCCGGTTCGACCCAGTTCAGGATTTTTGGAGATACTGGGCGTCCAGAATAATCAGCGGAGCGTCCGAGGGAAGCCCGGACCGCTGCAGATGTTTCCTCATAAAGCCCCAGATCACCACTTCAGCAGCTCTTCACCGGAACCACCAGGCCAGAACCCGGCCCTCTGACCAGAACCACGGCGTTTTCAGCCCAGAAACCACGGAGCGGATCTATTCCGGGCCGGAGCGGCGTGACGAAACCAGAATTTATCACCAGCTGCTGCGTTCCTGAGGGCTTTTACAGCCCGTCGTTTCCAGAGCGGTTCTGTTCTATCAATAGAACCGGCACCGGCTCCGTTTTACTGCATGAGGATCAGCGTTACTCACATCCTCCGAACCCGACCCATCAGTCAGAACCGGACCAGCTGGAGTCAGCAGAGCGCCTCCAGAACCAAGGCCCGGTCGATCTCAGGGAAGAAGTTCTGCAGAACTTTGACCTTTAGGTTCTGAACAGCTCCTCATAACCACCAGGGTTCTGGTTCCGGATGGAATTGTGTGAAACTCCTGAACGGTTTCATCTTTCAGGGCGTTCAGTCGGACGATTCCACCCTGGAGTCCATTTATCTCCTCTTCAGAGACCCAGGAGGTTCTGCCCGACCCGGGTCATGCAGGTTCTGCCCGACCCGGGTCATGCAGGTTCTGCCGTTCTCTGCAGCGCCACCTTCAGAGACCCGACAGTAACAGCCCGTACGATGAAGGTGCTGCACGCTGAGCAGAACATGGAAGGTAGACCCGGATCCTTCAGCGGAACCGGACCAGAAGAAGAACCGGGTCACTGTTCAGGTCCGGGTCACTGAACAATGAGGAACCGAACCTGAAGCGGAACCGGGTCGAGGGGGAACTGAGACTCGGATCAGGAAGTGAAACCGACTGAATGTTGGGAAACCAGAGAAGAAATGAACCAACCGCTGACGGGTCAGAACCTGCTGACGGGTCAGAACCTGGACCTAATGAGACATCAGAGTCCTGACAGCCAGTAGAACCGCCACCACCTGCAGCGGTTCTGGTCCAAACTGTGGGAATGTTGAGAAACATGAGTGTTTGTGTTCGGAGCCATCTGTTTAGCAGGAACCGGGCCAGCGGAGCCGCTGCTGGGGGATTACAGGCTGGAGGTAATCATCATGTCCACAGAGGGATTACACCGGGCCCGGCCCGGCCCGGCCCGGCTCGGCCCGCCGGAGGCAGAGGGGGGATTGGACACTGAGGTAGAAAATTAATTTTCAATAAACAGGCCTGGAAGACGGGTCGGGCAGAACCAGGAGGTTCCTGAAGGAACCAACCAGATATGGGCTGAGTGGTCCAGTCTGGGTGGTTCTGGTTGGTTCTGGTGTGAAACCAGCAGAACCACCCAGATTACAGATCTCCTTTTTGCTGGTGATGTGGTTCTGCTGGTTCAGGGTCCGCTGGAGGAATCCGGTCCTGGAGCGGCTCGGTCTCTACCTGGAGGACTTCCTGAGTGACCAACAGAACCAGAACAGAACCAGGTCCAAACAGAAGGTTCTGCCTTAAAAACCAGGTGAGCAGGTCCAATCATCCCGACCCGTCACCGCCGTAACCTCAGAGGAAGACGGCGGCGCCGTCCAGACGGGTCAGGATCGGGTTCTTCATCCCGTCCATTAATCAATTAGCAAATTAATTTGATTAAAGTTCAGCGGATTGAAGCTCCAGAGTTCAATCTGACAAACGGACCTGATGAGTTCAGACAACTGAGCCCATTACGCTCAGAACCGCCGCAGATCGGCCCGGTTGGGTCCGACGCAAACGGATCAGCACCAGATGTAAGGCAGAAATCTGGGAACGCGCTAAACTACTCCACTCCTGGTTCTGGTTCTGGTATCAACCGTCTCTTCTGGACCGGTTCTATCCCAGAGCTGGAGTCCAAACAGAGACATTCTAGTTGCAATTTCTACGCAGAAACACAGGAAGTCTGGATCTATGTGACGCAGAACCAAAGATCCCATCAGAACCAAAGATCCCATCAGAACCAAAGATCCCATCAGAACCAAAGATCCCATCAGAACCAAAGATCCCATCAGAACCAGACGGAGGTAAAGAGGCAAAGACAGAAAACCTGGAAGTTTCAGGATCAATCTTCCAGGATTTCTGACATTTTAGAGAGAGAGAGAATGAATGGATGATGGATGGATGATGGATGGATGATGGATGGGTGGATGGATGATGGATGGGTGGATGGATGGATGATGGATGGATGATGGATGGCTGATGGATGGATGGATGATGGATGGGTGGATGGATGATGGATGGATGATGGATGGGTGGATGGATGATGGATGGATGGATGATGGATGGATGATGGATGGGTGGATGGATGATGGATGGATGATGGATGGATGGATGATGGATGGATGATGGATGGATGATGGATGGATGATGGATGGGTGGATGGATGATGGATGGATGATGGATGGATGGATGATGGATGGATGATGGATGGATGATGGATGGATGATGGATGGATGGATGGATGGATGGATGGATGGATGATGGATGGATGGATGGATGGATGGATGATGGATGGATGGATGGATGATGGATGGATGATTGATGGATGGATGATGGATGGATGGATGGATGATGGATGGATGGATGGATGGATGGATGATGGATGGATGGATGGATGGATGATGGATGGATGATGGATGGATGGATGGATGGATGGATGGATGATGGATGGACAATGGATGGATGATGGATGATGGATGGATGATGGATGGATGGATGGATGATGGATGGATGGATGGATGGATGATGGATGGATGATGGATGGATGGATGGATGGATGGATGATGGATGGACAATGGATGGATGATGGATGATGGATGGATGATGGATGATGGATGGATGGATGGATGGATGGATAGATGGATGGATGATGGATGGATGATGGATGGATGGATGGATGATGGATGGATGGATGGATGATGGATGGATGATGGATGGATGGATGATGGATGGATGGATGATGGATGGATGGATGGATGATGGATGGATGGATGGATGATGGATGGATGATGGATGGATGATGGATGGATGGATGATGGATGGATGATGATGGATGGATGGATGATGGATGAAGGATGGATGATGGATGGATGATGGATGGATGATGGATGGATGGATGGATGATGGATGGATGATGGATGGATGGATGGATGGATGGATGGATGGATGATGGATGGATGATGGATGGATGATGGATGGATGGATGGATGAAGGATGGATGATGGATGGATGATGGATGGGATGGATGATGGATGGATGATGGATGGATGGATGGATGGATGGAGGATGGATGATGGATGGATGATGGATGGATGGATGGATGATGGATGGATGATGGATGGATGGATGGATGGATGGATGATGGATGGATGATGGATGGATGGATGGATGGATGATGGATGGATGGATGGATGATGGATGGATGATGGATGGATGATGGATGGATGGATGATGGATGGATGATGGATGGATGGATGGATGGATGGATGATGGATGATGGATGGATGATGGATGGATGGATCGATGGATGGATGGATGATGGATGGATGGATGGATGATGGATGGATGGATGATGGATGGATGATGGATGGATGATGGATGGATGGATGATGGATGGATGATGGATGGATGATGGATGGATGGATGGATGATGGATGGATGATGGATGGATGGATGGATGGATGATGGATGGATGGATGGATGATGGATGGATGATGGATGGATGGATGGATGGATGATGGATGGATGATGGATGGATGGATGGATGGATGGATGGATGATGGATGGATGGATGGATGATGGATGGATGGATGATGGATGGATGATGGATGGATGATGGATGATGGATGGATGGATGAAGGATGGATGATGGATGGATGATGGATGGATGATGGATGGATGGATGAAGGATGGATGATGGATGGATGATGGATGGATGAAGGATGGATGATGGATGGATGAAGGATGGATGATGGATGGATGATGGATGGATGATGGATGGATGAAGGATGGATGATGGATGGATGAAGGATGGATGATGGATGGATGAAGGATGGATGATGGATGGATGATGGATGGATGATGGATGGATGAAGGATGGATGATGGATGGATGATGGATGGATGAAGGATGGATGATGGATGGATGAAGGATGGATGATGGATGGATGATGGATGGATGATGGATGGATGGATGGATGATGGATGGATGATGGATGGATGATGGATGGATGGATGGATGGATGGATGGATGGATGATGCATGGATGATGGATGGATGAAGGATGGATGATGGATGGATGATGGATGGATGATGGATGGATGGATGGATGGATGGATGGATGATGGATGGATGGATGATGGATGGATGATGGATGGATGATGGATGGATGGATGGATGATGGATGGATAATGGATGGATGGATGATGGATGGATGGATGGATGATGGATGGATGATGGATGGATGATGGATGGATGATGGATGGATGGATGGATGGATGATGGATGGATGATGGATGGATGATGGATGGATGATGGATGGATGGATGATGGATGGATGATGGATGGATGATGGATGGATGATGGATGGATGATGGAAGCTCCAGAACCTTCCTCTCTCTTAGCAGAACCAGCTGGAGATGCAACCCATCCGGATCAGAACCAGAGGTCCAGCAGGTCAGGAAACAGTTAAACTGTCCAAACTGGAGCTGCTGGACTCTTCGCTCAGAGATCTGCAGCCCAACAGAACTTGAGCAGAACCGGAACAGAACTTCAGTAGAACCGGAACAGAACCTCAGCTGAAGTTTTATGTTACTTTGACCCAGTAACGGCCTGAACCGGGTCAGAGGAACCGAGTTCTGGTCACATGGGGGGAAACTGTTTCCTCTCGTCTTAGTTCTGCAGGACCGGCGGGCAGAGGTCCAAACGGGCCGGTCTGCTCCTGGCTGGGTCCGGATCAGTACACCAAAAGGATACGACGGTTCTGTTGATGACCAGACTCCAGGAACCCGCTGTGGTTCCGGTCCGGTTCAGAGTTTCTGTCCAACCGGGTTTATTTAAAAACACAGGACGGGTCCAGAGTTCTGAATGAGGTTCTGTCAGCTGCTCGGTTCCGGTCGGCATGCGGGTCACATCCCAGGCTTTCAACCCGGCCGACGGATCAGAATCGGGACAGAGCCCACAGCCCGGCCCGGTACGTGTTCTGACTGACAAAACCGACCCGATCGGAAGAACAACAGAGTAAAAGGTCCGACTCAGACGGGCCAAGGCAGAACCTGGCACCGGACCGGACCTTTAATTTACAACCCGAGGCCCAGTTCAGGTTCTGAAGATTCATCCTGTCATTCATCCTGTCCCAGTCCGGACTGGGACGGTGAAAAACTCCAGGTTCTGTTTCTGGTCCAAACAGAACCCAGAAGAACCTTCGTCCCGTCCGCTGTGGGATCAGCTCTCTACAGGCAGAACAATCAGGAGCAGACCCGGTTCTGCAAACTCCGGGCCGATCCAGCAGCAGCCGGACCGGGTCAGAACGGATCAGAACGGATCAGAACCAGGTTTACCTATGAGAGCCTGGAACAGGCTGCTCTGGAAGATGTCGATGACTCTCTGGATGGAGAGACGCAGCTGCCGGTCCTCCGTGTGGTTCAGCTTGTTCCGGTACTCCTCCAGGAGCAGCAGGGCCCGCTGGGCGTCTGGGGGGCGGGTTCGGGTCAGAACCGGGGCAGAACCGGGGCAGAGGAAGAGGAAGGACAGTTAAACTCTTCATCACATCTCAGGATGATGCTGCAGCCTGATGCTGCAGACGCCAGCCGCTCCTCTGCAGCATCAGGACACTGACCGAGATTCTGAACTGGATCAGAACCGGATCAGAACTGGACTGGAACCGGATCAGAACTGGATCAGAACCGGATCAGAACTGGAACAGAACCAGATCAGAACCGGATCAGAACCGGATCAGAACTGGACTGGAACCAGATCTGAACTGGACTGGAACCGGATCAGAACCAGATCAGAACTGGATCAGAACCGGATCAGAACTGGACTGGAACCAGATCAGAACTGGACTGGAACCGGATCAGAACCAGATCACAACCGGATCAGAACAGGACTGGAACCAGATCAGAACTGGAACCGGATCAGAACCAGATCAGAACCAGATCAGAACCGGATCAGAACCGGTAGCAGTTTAAAGCATAATGCTTCAGCAGATGATTGGTCCTGTTGCAATCAATCAATAATCACATGATAAACTAAATCAATAGTTTCTGTTTGGATGATAAAACTTCTGTTCTGATCTGAACTAAACCTTTTTGAGGATCATTTGTTGATAGATTATTTGTTTTTTATTTTTGATATGTTAAATGTTTTTCCAGAGTTAAATGTTTGAAGTTTATTGATCTGATATTATTGTCATTATTACTGGAAAATGGCCTCAGATCAACAAAACGAGTCTCGATCCCCCGACGAGCCGGACTGAAGAACCGGATCGCTGGGATCCAGCGTCTGCAGCGCAAATCCATCAAACGATTCCCAGAAATGTTCCGGATCAGAACCGCTGATCCGTCCAGGTGGGAACGTCTCCTCAGGGTTCTGCTCTTTACTCTTTTATCCAGTCCAGGTAAAATCTCCGACCCGATCCGGTTCTGGAAGCTGGTTGAACAGAACCAGGCCGGGCTCAGGATGATCTGGAGCGGAACCAGGAGTCCAGACTGGACCAAAAACAGGTCCAATCTATAATCATTCAATATTATAGATTCAATTCATTTTTCTCACAGCCAGGATTTTCTAACAAAGTTCAGTTTCAGTAACTTTTATGATTCTGTGTTGATAAATTTGTGACACTTCCGGTCTAAAAGCTGCTCTCCCCTCCAACATCCCATAATTACCTGAATATTTGCAGCACTTTTGAGGCTAAACTATCTTTGCTTTGTGGTTTTTAATGAACTTTCTGCTCAATAAGTGATGAAACAGTTTCCTGCTGCTTGTCTGCAGTGAGGATCTGCAGCCTGCAGCGTCACTGCCTGCAGGAGCTCCAGCATTTTCACACATTCCGGGATTTTTTTCCTCAATACTCTGAAACCACCAGGATCCATTCTACTTCATAGTGAGAGAGAATATTTTTAACATTTTTGGGGCAAACACAGCTGAAGTTAAAGGGCCTTTATGAGGCCTTGGTAAATATTTTATTGATATTCCGGTTTATTTTTAGTTCCCACCAGGTGCCCCATTTAGAAGTTGGTTAGCAGCTGAAGCTAAGAGGCTAGCTGGGTTTTAACTTCACCTGACGCGGTTCGGCTGGGCTCGGCTGGGCCGAACCGAGCCGTGTTTAGGAGCTTTATCCCAGGTTGCAGCCGGGTTCGGGTCGCGCTGCATGTCTTATGTTTTATGTTTCTGTCCAGCTGCAGTTGGAGTTTTTCCTCCTCAGCAGGTTAGCGCACAGCGCGCTGAAGTTGGCCTCTGACTGAAGCACCTGTAAAGGGCGAGTCCACCGTTTTTACAGGCTCTGGTTCTCAATCTGGAAAACTGAGGCTGATCCGATCTGGAGTAAATTATTCCAGACTACAGAGAGATTCAGAAAGCAGTTATCAGAAAAGTTATTTTAATTCTGGTAGTAAAAGTTTTTTAATTATGATTAGGCTGGACGGAGCTGAAGAACTGGATTAATGTGTATCAGAACCGGATCAGAACCAGATCAGAACCGGATCCAGTTCCGTGACAGATTATATACAGAGAGAGTTATGGAGATTATAGAAGCAGAAAACATTATTGTATCACAGAATATAAAGAGTTATTTAAGAGCCTGGAGTCAAACTGGAACCACTTGAGTTTGAAACTGATTTCAGTTGAAAGTGAATCTGATTTTATTTCACACAGTTTTTTCCTTTTTGTTTTTATTAGCAGAAAACTTCAGTTTTACCCAAAGGTTTAACTTTTGGATCCTGGTGGAAAAACTTTGATTATAATAAACTAAAAGTAAACATTTTTAAATAGATTTGTCCTTAAGTAGTTAAAATATTAAAAAGTCCAAATCAAAGTATCTCAGCGATTCGACTAATTCTGATGTTTAACAGAAGTCATTAATTGTTGTTATTGATGAGATTCAATCACAGAAAAAAACCCCAAAAAGCTTCTTTAATCAGCTGATCTGGCGCCACCTAGGATGCATTCAAAACACAGAACCTCTCGGACATTTCACACCACCACTTCACATCTACTCGCCAACTCGACTGGAACCCCTTCCCAAAAAGATGAGTTCCCTCCAATGCCTCACAGAAATCTCACCAAGACAGCAGGAAGGTGCGTTTTATATTTACTGGGGAAAAAACTACATCTATGGAGGCCCTGAAGGGACAAAAATCAACTCCACTAGTTAGAAAATTATGGCAGTCGTTGCAAATGGAAGATATTTGTGAGCGTTCCCATAAGTTCAACAAATCTGTAAAAGCTCCACCCTACAATTTTGATGGGTGATTTTTACAGATGAAATAACAAATTAAGCATTTGATTATTTTATGGTACATTTAATTAATGGTTTTATTTGTGCTGTTTGGCCCTTCGTACATTTCTTAATGAGAAGAATTTTCACATTAAGAATTATTTAAAGAATCAACAAAAGGCTTCATAAACTCTATGAAGCAGTTTCCATATTTAAGCACTAGAGATGAATTTAATGTTTTAAAGTGTAGACCTCAGCAGTTCAGGGTCCTTAAAACCTGCGGAACAGCCCTTTATACCAGCTGTCACTGTGACACCAACTTCAGCTCCTTTTAGCCGTTAGCTTTCAGTGTTAGTCTGAAGAAGTGAAAGCGGCTTACCTTCTTTCTAACGGGCATGTTCTGACTCGGCTCGGTTCCGGTCGGAGCTCAGAACCACACACACACGTCCCGCACAGAAAACAGGTTTCCAGTTGTTTCCCCGTAAAATCCAAGAGAAGCCAATAAAAATCCACAGCGAGCAAACTTCCTGACCCGTCCAACAGACACCAGAACCGAACCGGTCCTGAACCGAACCGATACTGAACCGGGACAGAACCACGCAGAAAACTTAGAGTCCGGGGGGGGGGAGGGGAGCTCCGGGGAGAGGAGCTCCGGGGAGGACCCGGCTCTCCCAGCTGCTCTTCCCCGCCTCAGCGGCTCCTCCGGCCGGCTGGCCGCGCGCAGGCTGGCCGCTGCTCGGCGCTGGAAGGAAACTGGGAATCTGTTTTCCAGCAGCTGGGATCCGGGATCTGCTCTGCGCCAAAGTCCGCGTTAAACACACCCAGTTTGAGGGGCAGGGAGCCAGGCAGGAGGAGCTGCCCGCCGCTGCAGCTGCTGCTCCGGCTGCAGAGGAGGAGACCGAGCCGCTCCGGAGCTCCGCACCTCCTTCCACAAAACCCGGGACAAACTTCCAGCCCGGAGGAGGCAGTCCTCACTCTGTCCCACCGCCCGATCCCGCACCGGCCCGCAGACCTCAGAGCCCTGCAAGCCGCAGCCTGAGAGCTGAATGCGTGTCCCACTCCCCGAGTGGACGAGTCCTCCTGTTTGCTCCTTCCCACTCCTCCTGCTCCTCTCCCTGCAGCCTTCCAGGTCTCACAAATCCCAAACTTTCCTCCAAAATGGCGTCTGACAGAGCTGCAAACGTAAACCATGTGATTCCCGAAGCCCTCCCTCCAACCTGGCGCCCAATCATGCAGCTCACCTCCAGGAGCAGCAGGAGGAGGAGGAGGAGGAGGAAGAGCAGCAGGACGAGGACGAAAAGTTTGGATGAGGAAGAACAAGAGAAACAAAACAGGAAGAAAAAAAAGGAAAACCGGAAAACTGAAGGAGGATCAGGAGACCAGAACCGGTCCAGTCAGTCAACCAGAACACACACTTCCTGGTTCTGATCACTTTAAATCCACCAGTCGGGTCCAGAATCCTGTCCCTCCTGAACCTTTACTGATCTTTGGGTCATCAGCAGTACCTGGACCGGTCCGGCTCGGTCCAGGTTCTGTCGCTTCTGGACCGGGTTCTGTCGCTTCTGGACCGGATTCTGTCTTTCCAATTATTTTGGAATAAAAATGTTATCAAGGATGGATGAACAGACCGACTGCTCTGATGGTTCTGTTTGGTTCTGGTCTGGGTCGGCCCAATGAGATCGTCCTGCTGTTTTCTTGGTGAAGTTCTGGTCCAACAGAACCACCTCTGAACACGTCTGGTTCTACCAGAACCAGGCCCGTGCGGTCCGTCAGATCCTTCCTGATTTCAACTCTTCTTCTGTGGTTCTGTTTTTCCTCTGATGTCCAACAGGAACCACTGGACCGGATGAAGGACCGGATACGACCAGAACCACTCAGCTTATCGTCACCTGCTCTGCTGTAACCATTCATCACTGAGGAAGAGGAGAGGAGAGAAGAGGAGAGGAGAGGAGAGGAGAGGAGAGGAGAGGAGAGGAGAGGAGAGGAGAGGAGAGGAGAGAGAGGAGAGGAGGAGGAGGAGAGGAGAGGAGAGGAGAGGAGGTGAGGAGGAGGTGAGGATAGAGGAGGTGAGGAGAGGAGGTGAGGATAGAGGAGGTGAGGAGAGAGGAGAGGAGTTGAGGAGAGAGGAGGAGAGGAGAGAGGAGGAGAGGAGAGAGGAGGTGAGGAGAGAGAGAGAGAGGAGAGAGGAGGTGAGGAGAGAGGAGAGAGGAGGTGAGGAGAGGAGGTGAGGATAGAGGAGGTGAGGAGAGAGGAGAGGAGTTGAGGAGAGAGGAGGTGAGGAGAGAGGAGGTGAGGAGAGGAGGTGAGGAGAGAGGAGAGAGGAGAGGAGGTGAGGATAGAGGAGGAGAGGAGAGGAGACGAGAGGAGAGGAGGTGAGGATAGAGGAGGTGAGGAGAGGAGGTGAGGATAGAGGAGGTGAGGAGGAGGTGAGGAGAGAGGAGAGGAGTTGAGGATAGAGGAGGAGAGGAGAGAGGAGGTGAGGAGAGAGGAGAGAGGAGAGGAGTTGAGGATAGAGAAGGAGAGGAGAGGAGAGGAGAGGAGGTGAGGAGAGAGGAGGTGAGGAGAGGAGGTGAGGAGAGGAGGTGAGGAGAGAGGAGGTGAGGAGAGGAGGTGAGGAGAGAGGAGAGGAGTTGAGGATAGAGGAGGAGAGGAGAGGAGGTGAGGATAGAGGAGGAGAGGAGAGAGGAGGTGAGGAGAGAGGAGGTGAGGAGAGGAGGAGAGAGGAGGTGAGGAGAGGAGGTGAGGAGAGGAGGTGAGGAGAGAGGAGGTGAGGAGAGGAGGTGAGGAGAGGAGGTGAGGAGGTGAGGAGAGAGGAGGTGAGGAGAGAGGAGGTGAGGAGAGGAGGTGAGGAGAGAGGAGGTGAGGAGAGAGGAGGTGAGGAGAGAGGAGGTGAGGAGAGAGGTGAGGAGAGGAGGTGAGGAGAGAGGAGGTGAGGAGAGAGGAGGTGAGGAGAGAGGAGAGAGGAGGTGAGGAGAGAGGAGAGAGGAGGTGAGGAGAGAGGAGGTGAGGAGAGGAGGTGAGGAGAGGAGGTGAGGAGAGAGGAGGTGAGGAGAGAGGAGGTGAGGAGAGAGGAGGTGAGGAGAGAGGAGAGAGGAGGTGAGGAGAGAGGAGGTGAGGAGAGAGGAGGTGAGGAGAGAGGAGAGAGGAGGTGAGGAGAGAGGAGAGAGGAGGTGAGGCCTCCTGTATTTTTAGATCTTCATGTTTAATGGAGGTCCCGCCTCCTCCTCGCCGTCGCCGTGGATACCTGCAGAGAGACGAGTCCGACCCGGAGGTGAGACCCGAGTCACCTGAGGAAGGGATGATCTGAGTGGGACCCAACGGTTCCGGTCCAAACGGGTCGGACTGAGACATGAACAGGTGATCAAATCCAACCAACTAATCCAGAATCCTGTCCTGGATGGGAAGGGAGGGTGAACCGGGTCGGGTCTGGATCATCCAGGTGAGTCAGAACCGGACAGAATCCTCCATGTGGAGTCGGGTTGGTACCGGATGGAACAAAGATCCAAAGATCTGCTGGAATTTGATTTATAACTTTTACTTTACTCCTGATCATTTTTAGTGTTTCATGGTTCTGAAGAGTTCCTCCGAGTTCACAAGGTCCGGTCCAGTTCGGTTCGGTCCGGTCCGGTTCGGTCTGGTTTGGTCCGG
This sequence comes from Poeciliopsis prolifica, assembly GCF_027474105.1. Classification (NCBI taxonomy): domain Eukaryota; kingdom Metazoa; phylum Chordata; class Actinopteri; order Cyprinodontiformes; family Poeciliidae; genus Poeciliopsis; species Poeciliopsis prolifica. The sequence continues at coordinate 945,862 of NW_026562454.1, read as the reverse complement.
TCCGGTTCGGTCTGGTCCGGTTCGGTCTGGTCCGGTTCGGTTCGGTCCGGTTCGGTCTGGTCCGATTCGGTTCGGTCCGGTCCGGTTCGGTTCGGTCCGGTTCGGTCTGGTCCGGTTCGGTCTGGTCCGGTTCGGTCTGGTCCGATTCGGTTCGATCCGGTCCGGTTCGGTCTGGTCCGGTTCGGTCTGGTCCGGTTCGGTTCGATCCGGTCCGGTTCGGTTCGGTCCGGTTCGGTCTGGTCCGATTCGGTTTGGTCCGGTCCGGTTCGGTCTGGTCCGATCTGGTCCGGTTCGGTTCGGTTTGGTCCGGTTCGGTTCGGTCTGGTCCGGTTCGGTCCGGTTCGGTCCAGACCAGCAGCTTCTCATCTTCATGACGTTTTGAAGCGTTGCAGTAAAACTTTGGACTGATGTTTGTTGGTCTTTGATTTTTTGCTCCCAGCTGTTTGGATGTTTTTGATCTTCTGTGTTTATCAGAATCACATCCCAGTTTTTCTCTTCATCCTGATCTGGACTGTGAAACCAGATCAGATTGAGACCAGATCAGATTGAAACCAGATCAGATTGAAACCAGATCAGATTGAAACCAGATCAGATTGAAACCAGATCAGATTAGACTTAGACTTAGACTTGACTTTATTGATCCCTTGGGAAGACTCCCTCAGGAAATTATAGTTACCAGCAGCTCACAGGCAAAAATGTGGCACACAGTAAGCATACACAAAAAATACAAAAAAATATAAATTAAATACAAAACAAAGAATATAAATACAACACAAAAGGAAATTATAGCAATTTGGTGGATAGATTGACCAGTGATATGGTATTGCACTGTATGGTTTGGCCTGATAAATATGGAGTTCACATTTGTAGAAAAACTACTCCTTCTTCCCTCTGTCCTGTGTCACCTCCGACCCCCCAGTGAGGAGTTGTACAGTCTGAAGGCGTGGGGACAAAGGAGTTCTTGAATCTATTGGTCCGGCACTTGGGAAGCAGCAGTCTGTCACTGAACAGGCTCCTCTGGCTGCTGATGACGGCATGTAGAGAGTGGCTGCTATCGTCCATGATGTCCAGCAGTTTGTTCAGTGTCATCGCCTCTGCCACCGTCACCAGAGAGTCCAACTTCATGCCGACCACAGAGCCGGCACGCCTGATCAGTTTGTCCAGTCTGGACGTGTCCTTCTTGGATGTGCTGCCTCCCCAGCACACCACGGTGTAGAAGAGGACACTGGCGATCACTGACTGGTAGAACATCCACAGCAGTTTGCTGCAGATGTTGAAACCAGATCAGATTCTCCTCTGACCTCTGACCTCTGACCTCGTTCATGTTTTCAGGTCAACTTCACAAACTCAAAATCTTCACACATTTCAGACCCTGACAAATAAAACTGCAGGTGTTTTTCCCAGGACTTCATGTGACGCTTGAACACAAATTGAACATAATAAAGTTATTAAATATTTCACAAAGAGAAAACTTAAAAGTGTGGCAGGTGTTAATTAAAAACTGGTATTAATTTTAAAATCTTTCTTGTTTTTCCTGAAAAATAAATAAATCAGTTAAATTTGAATCAGAGGAAATAAAGTTCAAGTTGATAAATTTGGATTTAAACTGTATTTATGAACATTTGGCGACTCTGACGTCCAGAAATAAAAACCTTTAGTTCATCCATTTCCCTCAGTTCATCAGAACCAGCTAATCAGAACCGGGTCAGAACTCTGAAGCTCGTCCTGCAGTCCTGACGCCTGCATATGAAATGGACCTGCAGCAGGACTGCAGACCGGACCCGGAGCCGGAGCCCGGAGCCCGGAGCCGGACCCGGACCCGGACCCGGACCGGAGCCGGAGCCCGGAGCCCGGACCCGGACCCGGAGCCTGGAGCCGGAGCCGCCCGGCCCGGACCCGGACCCGGAGCCGGAGCCGGAGCCGGTTCTGCTCCAGCTTGTGGTGAGCAGCTCGGGGTTTATCCTCTGCTGCGGTTCTGGCCCGGCTGGATGTGATTACTGCTCATGTCAGATTTATCGGATCGGGACAACATGCTCATCATTAATCTACAGCTCAAATCTGGTTCTTGGCAGCCAGACCCAGAAACGCACTCGGGCCGGGATGAACGGACAGGCGGCCGGCGCCGGCCGGCACCATGGTTACAGACAGGACTGCCACCCGGGAGCCTGAGGGTTAAAGCTTCAGCTCGACAAACCGGATCACCGTCACGTCCAACGGTTCCGGTCCAAACGGGTCGGACCGGAACATCTGAGCTAAATGTTCTGACTGTTGCAGATTTTCATGAAGTTCCTTCAGGAAGGAACTGAAGACGAAGCGAACAGGAAGGTTCCTCCATGATGATGTTCTGCATCTATTAGTGGAAATGGAAGGTTTTTCTTGATGCACCTGCATAAAACACTGGCTGGTGATGCTGCGCTGGCCGGTGATGCTGCACTGGCTGATGATGCTGCACTGGCTGGTGATGCTGCACTGGCCGGTGATGCTGCACTGGCCGGTGATGCTGCACTGGCTGGTGATGCTGCACTGGCTGGTGATGCTGCACTGGCCGGTGATGCTGCACTGGCTGATGATGCTGCACTGGCTGGTGATGCTGCACTGGCTGGTGAAGCTGCACTGGCTGATGATGCTGCACTGGCCGGTGATGCTGCACTGGCTGGTGATGCTGCACTGGCCGGTGATGCTGCGCTGGCCGGTGATGCTGCACTGGCCGGTGATGCTGCACTGGCTGGTGATGCTGCACTGGCTGGTGATGCTGCACTGGCCGGTGATGCTGCACTGGCTGGTGATGCTGCACTGGCTGGTGATGCTGCACTGGCCGGTGATGCTGCACTGGCTGGTGATGCTGCACTGGCTGGTGATGCTGCACTGGCCGGTGATGCTGCCTTGCAGCAAGAAGGTTCTGGGTCTGAATCCCAGCCTAATCATGGGGTTCTCCCTGTGCTTCGCTGTCTTTTCCTGGGGACTCCAGCTTCCTCCCACAGCAACACGTCTCTGTGCTCCAGAGGATTAACAGCCTCCAAGTGTCTCTAGTTTCTATGTTATATTATTCATAAAGTTGTAATTCCCGACAGAAGGTTTCACTTCATTCCAGTGAAACCTGCAACATTACCTCCTGACCGTTTTCACAGCAGGACCAGAACCCGGCTCGGTATCGTCTTGCTGCTCATTGTGACATGAAGCAGATCTTGACTCGGTCCGGCGACTTGCTTCCAGTCCGAAAGGAAAGATTTATGGACGAACTTGATTCAAGCTGACAGAAACGGGTTTCCAGCTGCAGCTTTGCTTCTGCTGGTTCTGGAGGACAATGGGGCCGTATCACTTTTAACAATCTGGTCCAATGTGACCCGGAGAACTGTGATTCGATCCGGATCAGTGGTTCTGGACAGGACTGGGTCTCAGATGGAGCAGCAGACTGAACATACGATCAGCTGTTTTCTGCTCCAGAGGTTAACAATGCAGCATGTGAAGCGCAGCGGTACCAGAGCGGCACCAGAGCGGTACCAGAGCGGTACCAGAGTGCGACGGGTCCAACCTCCCAACAGAGGACCCGGTTTCTGTGAAACAATCGGATCCTCTGTCATTCTGCTCTGCTGCAGCTTCTGCAGAACAATGTTTCTGGGCCCTTCCAGAACCTGAAGGCCCGGGTTCTGGAAGGCTCGGGTTCTGGAGGTCCACTTCAGAGAAGCTGGTTCTGGAACAATGAGCTGAGGGAGCAGCAGCTGCGTGCCGAGGATTTCCAGGCTGATTGTGATCCGTCAGCGCAGGATAAGGAGGATTAACACTTCTTATGTCATCCTCTGTTCATTCCTCCATGTGTGCTGGAGGTCAGAGGTCAGCAACCAGTCTGGGTGGAGGCGTTATGTAACTGGAGGAGGTACGGAACAACATGTTGTTTCTGTTTTACATCATAATAAATGTAGAGAAACCCAACGGGTCGCCTGTCGGTCCTGCTGGTTCCTCTTCTTTGGATCATGTTATGATCAGAGATCATTAATGGCTGATTATTAATTCACATTAATTCATATTAACGTGTTTTTCAAGCTGCAGATACGCGCCTAAACCAGCAGAGGGAGCCAAACAGAAAACGAGTCGTTTAAAAAACTTTTTTCTGCAGAACATTTCAGTCACTGATCAGAACCAGATTCTGATCAATGTTCTCACCAATTCAATATATTTGTCTATTTTCTTGGACTTTCTTTTTTATTTGCTCGTTCAAATGAGGTTTTTGACTCATGTATGGAAAGGTTAACAATAACCTAATATACAAATTCTTTTAAGAATAAAAAATATGTATATCAATAAATCAATAATTTGGCCCAAATTTTCCTGATAAAATCTCCTGAACTGCGTTGAGCTGCTGGACTGTCAGTCCTGACGTCACTGAACCGCCACACAAACGCTGCACATGATGAAACTATGGATTTATTATAATAAACTCAGATCAGACCACAGACTGACAGATCAATGAACATTCATCTATCAATGAACACATGAATTCATCCCATAAAGAGAAACAAAAGAGAAAATTAATTTCTGTTGCAGAAATGATCTGATGTGTTCAGGGTTCAGTATAACATAGTGGTTTTGCTTTTAGCTGCATAAAAACCATGAACTTTGACCTCCTGACACATGAAATCATCAAGAAAAATAGTCTTATAAAGACTTAAACTGATGGCGCCCTCTGCTGGACGTCATAGCGAAATACAGCAAATAATTCCCTCCAATCTGCTGTCCTTGTCAAGTTCAAAGTTTTTGTCTGTCCATTGTGCCACAGGGCTAAACATGCTAACAGGGCTAAACATGCTAACAGGGCTAAACATGCTAACAGGGCTAAACATGCTAACAGGGCCACCACTTCACATCCAAAGGTCAACCAAGGTTATTGGCGTCTCACCGCTCGCAGTTTTCTGGCCGATCGGTGATTACCAATCTTTTCAAAAGCTTAACCTGCCCGTTCCAATTTTGGTCAATACCTTTTTTTTTTTTTGCATGAAATGTTGCTCAATAAAACAAGAAAGTTGTTGAGTCGGCAATAGTCAGACATAACTTGGTGGGCCGATCTGTCAGAGCAAAAGAGGACAGTTGATTCTGACACATTTGCCAAGCGAGAGAAGATCGCTGGTTTCATCTGTAAAAATCGGCCGATCTCCCAAAATGAAGGAAATTCGCCCCGATAAATTGGTGCATCTTAACGAAGATACACTGTAAAAAAAAAAACTGTCATTTTTACAGTAAAATACTGGCAGCTGTGGTTGCCAGAATTTAACCGTAAAAATTACAGTCAGCTAATTTTTACAATTGCTGATTCTACAGTAATAAATGGTGTTTTACTTAACCTTTTACTGTAAAATGACAGTTTTTACCATTGAAATTGATCAAGTTTTATCCTAAAATTTACATTAAAACAATATTACAAATAGACTGAATTCCTCTATAATTTCAAAAAAAGTATACTTTTTAAAATACAGAGAAAACCCTGTAATTATAGAGGAATTCAGTCTATTTGTAATATTGTTTTAATGTAAATTTTAGGATAAAACTTGATCAATTTCAATGGTAAAAACTGTCATTTTTACAGTAAAAGGTTAAGTAAAACACCATTTATTACTGTAGAATCAGCAATTGTAAAAATTAGCTGACTGTAATTTTTACGGTTAAATTCTGGCAACCACAGCTGCCAGTATTTTACTGTAAAAATGACAGTTTTTTTTACAGTGTACTATAAACACGAAAGCCTGGAAAGATGAAAACAGTTTTTATTAGTGTAAAAATATTTGGCGTCTTAAAAGGTGTCAGCAGGTCTTTGCTGCACATCATCAGTGAGTTTCAGCAGGTCTGATCCAGAGGAGCCTGGCAGAAACGCTCCAAACCGTTTACATGCTCACACACTTCATTACAAACTAGTTTTTCCAAGTGCTTCACACAATAGTCTGTCATTTAAGTCACTTCTGTGATTTGGACACTGAAGGAATGAGGAGGAGGAGGAAGAACATCCTTACAAATCGGTGGCATGCTGTATGGTTGGAGGCGCAAAACACCATCAGGCAAAAATGCCATCAGGCTGGGACTCGAACCTGCGACGGCCATATTGAGGACTAAGGCCTCCTTATGTAGGCTGTGCTCTATTGATCTGATCAGACGCTGAAAATGAGCAGAACACAGAAGAAGAAGCAGCAAATAATCCATCTGTGAACTGAACTGTTGACTTCCTGCTGAGGATGTTTCCAAACTCACTTCTCCGCCAGCAGGACTTCAACACAGTCATGCAGATTTATTCATCCTGTCATCAGATCAACGACCAGCATGATGATCAGACAGATGAGTTTTTACCTCCATCACTAAGACCAGGACTGAAGAACGGGTAGAGTTTCTCCTTGAAGCAGCAGCCAGTAAAGGAGTAAATCACATCTACAGCATCTACATCATAGAAGGAGACCAGACCCTCCTCATAATCCACAAACACCCCCACCTTCTCTGGACCAGGATGGAGATGCAGACGGACTGAAGGTCCAGCACCAACTTTGTACTCATATCCATTTCTCAACCAGAAAGTCCAGAAACCTTTCTGAGGACTGAGGTTGATGGTTCCCTTCCTGTCAACAGATTCTCTAACCACTCCTAAAGCCCAGTTAGTCTTTCCTTTAACCTGAACCTCAAAGTAAAATCTGCCTGAGGAGAAACTCTGCTGTCCTAAAACAGAAACACAGTGAGAAAACCTCTGTGGATTGTCTGGAAGATTCTTCTTCACATCTCCATGTTTGGCCTGTTTTCCATCACCAGACAGGATGAGGTTAGGATGAGCCGCATCAGGATCCAGAGTCACATCCACTGCAAACTGCTGGACCCTCTTCAGCTCTTCTGCTAGCAACTTGCTAATCTTCTGCCTGAAGTCTTCCTCAACCAGAGCCACAGCTCTCACCACAGTGCCCTCATATCTCAGGGGACGAACTCTGACCTCTGACCAGGTCTTAGGGTTAGGGATTTATTTTTGTCTGTCAGAAAAACCTCTGCTATTGTGGGAAGAACAATAACTTTTTAAAGCGGTTTTGGTAACTCCCGCTGCAATCGCAGAGAGTTTGTAGGTTTTGGCCCTGGGCCTCGAGGAGCCGCTGGTCCAGAGCTGCAAAGTTTCACATCATCCTGGTCTGAACCAACGGATGCGGAGCGTCATGGCGGCTCGTCATGGCGGAGCGTCATGGCGGAGCGTCATGGCGGAGCGTCATGGCGGAGCGTCATGGCGGCTCATCATGGCGGAGCGTCATGGCGGAGCGTCATGGCTGGTCGTTTCTCAGTGTGAGGAGTGAAGCTGCAGGTCTGATGTAGCGTCTGCCACACATCAGGTTCCAGTCGGATCTTTTTACTGAACTTCTACGTTCAGCTTTTCATGACGGCGGTTTAAAGGCTCATCAACACTTTTCTCCTGAGTCTTAATAACTTGAACGATTTCACCTCCGTCAGACGTTTAGAGGAAATGACGTCCATTATGGCCTCCGATCCAAACATTTATTAAAGCATAAAGCTGCTTGCAGTCTTGCTGCTGGAGCCAAACATGAGCTCATCAAACTCGCCTCATTTTTAATAAAAATTTTTATTTTCACTAAAAATAAAACATTTAACTTTCTGCCCTGGACTGACTGCTGCTGAAGACCCAGCATGAAATGATTTTTATTTCATTCTTCAAACCTAAAAAACAACCATAAATACACATTTAGAACAGCCATAAAATTATCATTTCTAACACATATAACTTAATAATTAAATTAACATTATCGTCACCCAAGTAGTGGAAATACTAAAGGAAACTCAAACCTTTCCCTCCATGATGCAATTAATCTGGGCCTTCTGGCTGATACAGTGATTGATCTGGGTCCAGTGATTGATAAGCAACTGAATTTCAATTGACAACATGTAATTCCTGCAAAGCCTGTCTGGAGACAAACTGGACCTCAAATAGGTTTTAAATCAGTTTTATCTCTTTCCCCACAAGCAACAGTCACTATAAGATACTCAGAATTAAGACTTGACAAAAATGATGCAGCTGCATTTTGTTCATTGCATTTCAGAGGACAAGACGGATAATTTATTATTGATCAGGTGATCAGTCAGGTAGCAATTACTGGAGGGAACCACTGGTTCTGGTTCTGATGAGCTGGTTCTGGTTCTGACTGAGCTGGTTCTGGTTCTGACTGAGCTGGTTCTGGTTCTGACTGAGCTGGTTCTGGTTCTGATGAGCTGTGTCTGTTTGGTCTTGTTATTTTGTGTGAGATGCATTGGGTGTCTGCAGTCTGTAAATTGGTGCTGAACAGATTGCAGGAAACAGGCTGCAACTCTGAGTTTGGGCACCAGATGGCAGCACCGCACTGAGGAGGAGCTGCGTGTGCTGCAGGCCTCATGTTCTCCCTGTACCTTTAAATAATCTGTTTTCGTCTCTGCAGGATTAGATGATTAATAAGTGAAGCATGCTGCTGCTCTGGGATCGGTTAACAGAAGCTAAACGTCTATTTGCAGCTTTTCGCGTCGAAGGAAAATCCACTGAACTAAAGTTCAAGGCGGGAAACAGCAGATAATTACACCGACTGTTTACTGCAACAATTGTTAAAAACACACTTTACCTGTTTATCCTGCTCAGCTGTGCAGGAGCTCACACTGCCCCCTCGAGGGCAGGTGCAGCACTGCAGCCTCTGAACCTTCAGCTTCAGTCTCATTTCATCGTTTCCTCAAAAAAGATTGAGCCTCAGTGACAGGAAGTCAGCAAAGACCCGGATGTACAGACTGCTTTCTGATTGGCTGACCACTGACAACAACACCTGGGGGTTTAAATTGTAGACCTGGGCTCCTGATTGGTGAGTTCATACCCAGAGAGCCAATCAGCAGGCAGCACAGGTGAGCCCTGTGTTTCCTACCTGCATCAGGTTTGGCTTGATGTTTGCAGCCTGGAGCTTCATGTCAAGTCTGAACTCATCAGAGGGAAGGAGGCAACAGCTGGATGCACATCTGGATCCATACCTGAGGAGGAGGAGGAGGAGGAAGAGGATGAAGGAGGAGGAGGAAGGAAGGAAGATGAGGAGGAGGAGGAGGATGAAGGAGGAAGAAGAGGAGGAAGGAAGATGAGGAGGAAAAAGGAAGAGGAAAGAGGAAGGAGGAGGAGGAGGAGGAGGAGGAAGAGGAGGAGGAGGAGGAGGAGGGGAAGGAGGAAGGAGGAAGGAAGATGAGGAGGAAAAAGGAAGAGGAAAGAGGAAGAAGGAGGAGGAGGAGGGAGGAGGAAGGAAGATGAGGAGGAAAAAGGAAGAGGAAAGAGGAAGAGGAGGAGGAGGAGGAGGAGGAGGAGGAGGAGGAGGAGGAGGAGGAGGAGGAGGAGGAGGAGGAGGAGGAGGAGGAGGAGGAGGAGGAGGAGGAAGGAGGAAGGAAGATGAGGAGGAAAAAGGAAGAGGAAAGAGGAAGAAGGAGGAGGAGGAGTCTGATCTGCTCCAACCTCTGAAACCTGAACAAATCACTAACATTTCAGTGACTGAAAGTATTTAACTCTGAATGGAGGGACTGGTGTCCAGATGGGGGCGCTGCAACGAACAGAACAGAAATTTATGTTTGAATTACTGGAGAAAAATCTCCATTAAATTATTGCGTAAATATAAAATGTATAAATACTAAATACAGGGATGAACTCGACTGTCTTGCAGCCTGGAGGTTCTGGGTTCAAATCCCAGTCTGGGTTCTCTCTGGGCGGACAGACGAAACAGCTGGATGCATTCCTGTCTGAGTGCTTCAGGCTGAAGCCAACATGACCCGACCCGACACGCAGCAGAACCACCTACCATCAGATCCTCCTACCATCAGAGCCTCCTACCATCAAATCCTCCTACCATCAAATCCTCCTACCATCAGATCCTCCTACCATCAGATCCTTCTACCATCAGAACCTCCTACCATCAGAACCTCCTACCATCAGAACGTCCTACCATCAGATCCTCCTACCATCAGATTCTTCTACCATCAGATCCTCCTACCATCAGATCCTCCTACCATCAGAGCCTCCTACCATCAGATCCTTCTACCATCAGATCCTCCTACCATCAGAACCTCCTACCATCAGAACGTCCTACCATCAGATCCTCCTACCATCAGATCCTCCTACCATCAGAGCCTCCTACCATCAGATCCTTCTACCATCAGAACCTCCTACCATCAGAACGTCCTACCATCAGATCCTCCTACCATCAGATCACCTTCTACCATCAGATCCTCCTACCATCAGAACCTCCTACCATCAGATCCTTCTACCATGAGATCCTCCTACCATCAGATCCTCCTACCATCAGATCGTCCTACCATCAGAGCCTCCTACCATCAAATCCTCCTACCATCAGATCCTCCTACCATTAGATCCTCCTACCATCAGATCCTCCTACCATCAGATCCTCCTACCATCAGATCCTCCTACCATCAGAACCTCCTACCATCAGAACCTCCTACCATCAGAACCTCCTACCATCAGATCCTTCTACCATCAGATCCTTCTACCATCAGAACCTCCTACCATCAGATCCTCCTACCATCAGATCCTCCTACCATCAGAACCTCCTACCATCAGAGCCTCCTACCATCAGAGCCTCCTACCATCAGATCCTTCTACCAACAGATCCTTCTACCATCAGAACCTCCTACAATCAAATCCTCCTACCATCAGATCCTCCTACCATCAAATCCTCCTACCATCAGATCCTCCTACCATCAGATCCTTCTACCATCAGAACCTCCTACCATCAAATCCTCCTACCATCAGATCCTCCTACCATCAGATCCTTCTACCATGAGATCCTTCTACCATCAGATCCTCCTACCATCAAATCCTCCTACCATCAGATCCTCCTACCATCAAATCCTCCTACCATCAGATCCTCCTACCACCTCCTACCATCAGAACCTCCTACCATCAGATCCTTCTACCATCAGATCCTTCTACCATCAGAACCTCCTACCATCAGAACCTCCTACCATCAGATCCTCCTACCATCAGATCCTCCTACCATCAGAACCTCCTACCATCAGAGCCTCCTACCATCAGATCCTTCTACCAACAGATCCTTCTACCATCAGATCCTTCTACCATCAGATCCTTCTACCAACAGATCCTTCTACCATCAGATCCTCCTACCATCAGATCCTCCTACCATCAGATCCTCCTACCATCAGAACCTCCTACCATCAGAACCTCCTACCATCAGATCCTTCTTCCAACAGATCCTTCTACCATCAGATCCTTCTACCATCAGATCCTCCTACCATCAGAACCTCCTACCATCAGAACGTCCTACCATCAGATCCTCCTACCATCAGATCCTTCTACCATCAAAACCTCCTACCATCAGATCCTTCTACCATCAGATCCTCCTACCATCAGATCCTTCTACCATCAGATCCTCCTACCATCAGATCCTTCTACCATCAAATCCTCCTACCATCAGATCCTCCTACCATCAAATCCTCCTACCATCAGATCCTCCTACCACCTCCTACCATCAGAACCTCCTACCATCAGATCCTTCTACCATCAGATCCTTCTACCATCAGAACCTCCTACCATCAGAACCTCCTACCATCAGATCCTCCTACCATCAGATCCTCCTACCATCAGAACCTCCTACCATCAGAACCTCCTACCATCAGAGCCTCCTACCATCAGATCCTTCTACCAACAGATCCTTCTACCATCAGATCCTTCTACCATCAGATCCTTCTACCAACAGATCCTTCTACCATCAGATCCTCCTACCATCAGATCCTCCTACCATCAGATCCTCCTACCATCAGAACCTCCTACCATCAGAACCTCCTACCATCAGATCCTTCTTCCAACAGATCCTTCTACCATCAGATCCTTCTACCATCAGATCCTCCTACCATCAGAACCTCCTACCATCAGAACCTCCTACCATCAGATCTTCCTATCATCAGATCCTTCTACCATCAAAACCTCCTACCATCAGATCCTTCTACCATCAGATCCTCCTACCATCAGATCCTTCTACCATCAGATCCTCCTACCATCAGATCCTTCTACCATCAGATCCTCCTACCATCAGATCCTTCTACCATCAGAACCTCCTACCATCAGATCCTCCTACCATCAGAACCTCCTACCATCAGATCCTCCTACCATCAGATCCTTCTACCATCAGATCCTCCTACCATCAGATCCTTCTACCATCAGAACCTCCTACCATCAGATCCTCCTACCATCAGATCCTCCTACCATCAGAACCTCCTACCATCAGATCCTCCTACCATCAGATCCTTCTACCATCAGATCCTCCTACCATCAGATCCTTCTACCATCAGATCCTCCTACCATCAGATCCTTCTACCATCAGAACCTCCTACCATCAGAACCTCCTACCATCAGATCCTCCTACCATCAGATCCTTCTACCATCAGAACCTCCTACCATCAGAACGTCCTACCATCAGATCCTCCTACCATCAGATCCTTCTACCATCAGATCCTCCTACAATCAGATCCTCCTACCATCAGATCCTCCTACAATCAGAACCTCCTACCATCAGATCCTTCTACCATCAGATCCTTCTACCATCAGATCCTCCTACAATCAGATCCTCCTACCATCAGATCCTCCTACAATCAGAACCTCCTACCATCAGATCCTTCTACCATCAGATCCTCCTACCAGGTTCAGACTCCGACATGTTTCTGCTGAAGCAACTTCAGAAATCAGTTAGTTTGTTGGGTGGTTGGTTCCAGTCGTAAAAATTGTTCAACCCACATGAAGAAACACAGCAGATATTAGATCAGTGACTGGTTCCGGTTCAGTGGTCTATGTTGGACCCAGGATCATCTGGACTCAACATCCCAGAGTTCCCTGGATCTGCTGGTTCTGAGTGAGGATGTCTAGCCAGCCTGTGCTGTTAGAATGGTTTTAAACCAAATGTTGGATCTTACAGTCGTGTCTCCATGTGTGATGCTGCTGACCTGCAGTGACAGGCGGCTGCATCCGCGGCGCGCTAAGTAGCGTCAACACAGATCCTTCCAGCGGCTGCTCCTAATAAAACCAGGAAGTATTCACACCCCTACTGCTCATTTTGAATTACATCTGTGCTGTTTTTATTTTTCATACAGTGTAATAAATACACATAATGAACATTTAAAAGAATTAATCCCACTCAAATATATATATACTCACTTGGATGGTATATTTTTATTTCTTATAACTTGATTTTGTGTTATCTTTGCAATATTTTATTCTTAATCTTTTCAAGTATATACATACTACTTTTGGATTTTGCTGCGTGAATCTACATACCTCAGTTATGCTGTTACACCTGAATTTCCACAGTGGGACAATAAATATATTCAGTAAATTAAAATACACATCCTGATGAGACTCATTTGTCAGATTTACCTTTTTAAAACCGACGACTTTAAGATAAATTCATTTCTGTGTTTTTCATTATGATGTAATCATAATAAAAGACACTGAGACATCAAACATGTTGGCTATTAAAGTCCATTTATTTCAGGAATTTTATCACAAACTGAAATATTGTGATAGAATTTCTGAATCAAATTGACTTTTCAAAAATATTTGAATTTAAATGAAGTAAAGCTCTAAAATTAATTTGAGACATTTTGGAGGCAAAAACAGGTTTAATTTTCAACAGTTTTGATTTTCATAAAAAAGCTCATCCAGATTAGACGTTTTTCTCAGATAAATCTAGAAATCTGCGTTTTGTAGGTCATGCATGTCGTAAATCAACATTTCCGGAGCGACTTCCTGATTCACCTTGAGCGGGTTTTCCCGCCGCCAGGAAGAGGAAATGAAACCAGGCAGAGATGTGAAGTACAACTCACAAAATAAAAGTCCGGTTTATTGTCAAAACAACAAACTTCGCACATACATCAAAACAGGCCGTCATAAAACAAAATGTCGCTGACAAAGAAAAAAAAGAACAAAGGAAACAGAGGCTCTTCTCTTTGGCCTTACCCTCCCATACAAACAAACTAGTTATGGTACAGCTAAAGTACATACATTAAATTTACTGGAATGCTCTGAGTTCAGCGGCGTTAACAGGTTGCCTTTCAGCTTTTATTCTTTTTTTAGCTTTTTTTTACAGGTTTTCTAGGTTCTGAGATATTGTAACATGGTCAACCAAGTAAAATCTTTTTGTTTCAGAAGAAGCACCGATTTGGTCTGACGAGATCGCTGCCGAGAGAGAAGCTGCCCCCCCTCCTAACAATATGTACAAAAATATAAAATGTAAATAAAAATACAAACAAATTCTTCGCTGGGTTGTTGTTGCTGAAGAGAAGCCAGATTTCTGCGGCGGGTCCTCTAGAAAATTTGTCTTGCAGCCTGGAGGTCAGAGGTCAGGGAGATGGGGGGGGGTGGACGTGGTGATGCTTGTTGAACTCTACTTGCTAATGACCATGTTGGGTTTTTTTATTATTTTTTCCTTTAGATCAGTCCTCCCGCCCCTCCACCTGTGACGTGTCAGAGAGGTCAGAGGTGAAGAACCAGGAAGTGGTTCAGCAGGTCGGCGCCGCGCGGAAACGCATCAATCGTCGGTTTTCTGCTTCTTGGTTTCGACATCGTCCTGAAAGAAGAGAGGAGACGGTGTTAGGACGGGGTCAGGATGGGGTCAGGATGGGTCAGGATGGGGTCAGGATGGGGTCAGGATGGGGTCAGGATGGGGTCAGGACGGGGTCAGGGCTGCCGGCAGCTCACCTCGTCGTCTTCGTCGTCGTCCTCAGCTGCCCGTTTTGTGCCGCCCTCGATCTCATCTTCATCATCTTCCTCGTCCTCCTCATCTCCTGCAGGAAGCAGAAAGAGGTCAAAGGTCTGGAGGTTTTAGAAACACCCACCCCTTCCGTTCCCACGGTAACAGATGGCGTCCCACCTTCTCCGTCGTCCTCCTCTTCTTCCTCTTCCTCCTCATCCACCTCCTCCTCGTCTACCTCGGGCTCGCCGTTCTCCTCGTTCTCCTGCAGGAAGAGCAGCCGTCAGCTAAAGTTTTCATCCCTTTACAGCTGAAGTTTTGGGCCCTTAACAGGTAAAGTTTGGGGCCCTACCTTCCCGTTGGTGGCAGCATCCTTGCCGTTCTCCTTCTCCTCTGCCAACTTCTTCTCCTTCAGGTCCTGCAGCAGAAGCAGCATTAGCGTTAGCGTAGCGGTTAGCGCTGCCCTTCTACCCACTGGCCTACTTACAGCTGCACATTGTTCAGTTAGCCAGCAGATCCTCTGCAGATCCTCCCCTGCCTCCTCCCCCTCCATCCGCTCTAATGTGTTGTAATCTGATACTTTGATGTGGCCCAGGGGAACTCTGGGTATTGTAGTCCTCAGCCCGCTGCCATTGCTGCCATGTCACGAGACACGCCCGGGAGAAGCACTGCGATACCCAGGATGCATTGCTCGATTTAAAATAACACAGGAGGGCGCAGGAGGAGGAGGAGGTGATGAAGAGGAGGCGGAGGAGAGCGACGCACGCTGCTGCTGCTGGCCGCTTGTTGTAACGGAGGACAATAGAAAACGACACATGGCAAAGGCTGCGGGTCCGAACGGAACCGAAACGCGCCGTTAAACCGCGTCCACACAAACACTTTCACCGGAAACACGCTCCTCCCCCCGCGCGCCCCGCAACACGCGCGCCCACGCACATACAGTTATTGATTAATTGCTTAATATAATCTCATTGGTTGGAATCCATTAAGCTGTTTAGAAGCGCCGAAGAGCGCGTGCTGCGCGCTACGCGTAAAAGGACGTGTGTGCGTAAAAATGCTCCAGAACTAAAAATAGAGGCAGCAGGCGCCCCCCGGATTAAAACGCCTAATTCCGGCCCGAACTTTCCCCTTTCTGCCTCCCTCCGGATGTTCATTCATTACCAGCCGGAGCCGCGCTGCCGTTTGCCCGCCGCGCCGCCGCCGCGGAAACACGGTACGCACCTCCGCCCCGACCAGAACCGGTCAAAGTTTCACCAAACCAGAACCAAAGTCCGGCTGAAGCCAAAACAAGTGGGCTCACAGCCGGAACGGCGGAGGGAGAACCACAAAGGGGAAAACCAGCGCCGTCACATCACACCTCCACGGCGCGCCCGCGCACACGCACGCAGGCGCACACAATGAAGAAGGTTACAAAATGAGACAGAAAAAGTTTCCCCCCGGAGATACAATCGAAACACGCTGCAAGAGGAAAAAACGCTGAAGAAGAGGCGGAAGCCGCGCGGCTCCCATGCGGCGACCCGAACCAGTCCGTAAACAAACCGGGTCGGACTGCGGCGGCCGGCAGGTGCCTGTTGGGTCACACACAGAACCAGAGATGGACCGACAAGAACCAACAAGCCGGAGGAGGTGAAAGTTGACAGCGTGAATTCCTGCCGCTCCGCGCTCCATTCAAACGCTTCAACTTCACTCCACATCCGAACCGGAGCGCCGCCGGAGCCCCCGCTCCGCCGACACACACATCCGGGAGGAGATTGGACCCCCCAGAAAGTCCAAACCTGATTCTCCTCTGAATGTAAATCACTTCCAGCATCTCTCCGGACGCGAAGGAGGGAAAAAATGTGAGATTCGGCGCCTCAATGGTGATAAGAGTAGCGGAAAAACGCGATAAGTGCGTGTTGGAGAGCGCGCCGTGCGTAACGCACCGGTTCGGGCTGGACGGCAGAACCGAGCCGCTTGTATAACAAAGAACCCCGCGCAGACTCTTCCTCTCCGGACAATGAGACGCGGCGCTGGAGGCGCAGACCTCCATGATGCGGAGCTCCGACTCCCAGCTTTATTCTAGGGGTCCATTTACTGGCCTCTGTCTCTCTCCCCATCAGTACCGGGATCACCGGCTGGTTCGGTCCGGTTACTGGATCACTGGTTCCTATGGTCCTTTGGGCTCGAATGAGCGCGAGAAAGGTTTGGTGAAAATCTAGGTTACAGCCTGGAGACGCGTAAAGCTGGAGAGGGGCTCAGGGAGGAAGGGGAAGGTGAGCGGCGGCTTACCTTGGCAGAGATATCCGAGCCAGAGTCCACCTGCGTGTCCGCCATTGTTTTAGTTCAATAAAATAAAGGACGGCTGAAAGGAAAGCTGGAATAAAGTAAATCCCCTCTGCTCGGCTGCGGATCTAGCTGGATTAGATTGTGCCAGTGGCCGACGGTGCTCACGGCCGAGCCTTTAATATAGGCTTATGGGCGGGGCCTCGCGGAGGTCGCCGGCCGCTGATTGGCTGCTGGCCGCACAGAGGTGTTTTCTTCGCGCGCCGGAGTGGAACAATGGGTAGAATTTCTATCTGCTTAGGCCACGCCCCCTTCTGTTCTCCCCATGCAACCGTCCCTATTCCGCTAAAAACAAATAATCCGAACCGATTAAAGGCAGCGGAACGGACCGCACAGAGCCGGTCCGACACCGTGGAGGCCAGAAAACCGGGTCCGAACCGAGCTGCGCAGTGAATTTATCGAATAAACGAGCGCTCCGTTTGACGTGGTGTCAGTTTGATTGATTGATGGCCGGCTGGGGGAATCAGGAGGCGAACCCGGACCGGTTCTCCCGCCCACCACCGCGGAGAGGGATTACAAGCGCTTAAATGGGGAAAGCTGTTAGAAAACAGTCGGTTTTGGTGGATAACAGTGTTTTTTCTGCTCTGCTGGGAGAGTTTGAGGGAGAAAAGCAGTTTAATGGAGGCAGTGGTCGGCCCAGCTCGGCTGCTCGCCCCTCCCCCTTCATAACGTCCATTTTTGAAACTCCCTCTCAGCTCTGAATGTGCGCACTTCACACTCTACACGTTTTTTTCACACACACTTCACTCAAAACCCGTGCGGGAAGGTAGCCCCACGCACAAACACGCACTATCCGTCGAGTAAACGCACTAGAGCGCAGTTTTAACGTGTAGTTTGGTGTGAACAAGCTGCTGGCCTCATTTCCTCCATTGTTGGAGCCCACAGAGAAAAGCCCCGCCGAGGAGGAGGAGGGACCAGAAGTGGAAAAAACCAAAAAACAGTGCGACATAACAAAAACATGCGATGACAAGAGTGCGGGAAACAGAAAATCATCGTAATAATTATGTGCTCATGAGGCGCAATCCTCTGTTTTCTTACCCACTTTATGAACTCATGTCTGTTACAGGCTGACTGAGAGCGGGACAAAGCGGCACTCAGAAAAAAGCAGCCGCCATTACTCCTTGTTGCTGTGGGGGGATGGGAGCAGAGCAGCGCGTGCCCACATTCACATTCTGCTCTGGTGACGCACTCCGACACAGCGCCGCTCTGATTGGTCGATGGAGTGAAATGAACAAGGCTTAGGCGGACAGCGGCCGCTGATTGGCTCCCGTGGCCGTCCGTCAGTTTAAACCGGTGTGAGTTGGTTGTTTGTAAGCCGCGGCTCCGGATCGCGGATCTGGAGTCGGTGTAGAGTTTCTCCCCAGTCTGTGGCCATGTTATGTTTTCTGATTACTGCCGAGTAAAATCGCTTCTTTTTCACTCTGGTTCCTAATAATCTCTGAGATAAACATGAGTTGTTCGGAACAGCCCGGGCGAACAGAACCTTGCCTGTTCCCCGTTGCTGTTGCTGTCATGAAATATTAATGTGGTTATCAGAGAGAACAGATGGAGAAAGTGATCCTTCAGCAGAACCAAATCTTTTCCTCTGACCGTGTTTTACTGACAAAATTCAGCTATTTCCACCAAACAGCTTCAATTCACCTTGAATTTTCTGTAGTCCTTTAAAACTGACTAAAATTCAGAAAAAATAATTTCAAAATCCCACAAAAGTTTTTACTTCCCAAAGCTGCTGTACTGAGCTGCATGTGTTTTATACTCTGAAGATTTTAGTGTAAAGAAGTCAGGCACAGTGTGGGAAATGATGCATAACTTTCCTCACATGAGATAAACAGAAATATCATATTTCCTTCACGGTTTCTACTTTCACGGTTTCACTGTTTGAGCTTTAAATGATGTCATATTTTACAGCTCAAACATTGTTTTATTTCATTTTTGCTACTGAGTCTCCTTAAAATATTTTACACTTCCTTTATATATTGGAATAATAAAATTAGCACAGACCATTTTCACTTTCTGTGGAGTTTTTGATCAATAAATAATTACTTTAAATAAAGATTCAGCCCAGTTACTGATTATTTACCACCAAATAAGGCTCTTCTCACCCAAACATCATCGTTCAGTGTTGATTTCTGACTCCCAAAGCATCACTGCCTCATTACTGAAGCCACACGTTAAATGCAAATATCATATTTTCCTAGAGCGGTCTGTGTGGCCGTGGTTCCTAAAACAAACCTGATAACTGAAAATTCAACCTACAGAAACAGAGGAACAGAAAAACTCTTCAGCTTTAAAAAATCATAAAATGAGTTTTAAGATCCATTTGTATTGTGCTTCTACATAAAGGCAGCAGAAATAGGTTATATTCGCCCAAATGCTAACCTGATCTGTAATGCATAACAGCATGGCTTATATGTTTGTCTTATGTTTTATTAGCAATATAATTGAACATGATGCTCAACCTCGTCATCCCTGCACACAGGAGTCTCCATGTGCTGCAATGTTGGATCAACATATTTATGCTCCTGTTGTAAAAGTGAAACACATGAAGTTTAACGGAGCTTTTTGTCGTTCCTCCAACTTTCTTCAGATCGTTCCGTCTTTACTGAGGGTCTGTATGTGTTTCAGTCGACTCCCTCTCAAGCTCTGGAGGACTTTGTTTGCAGCATTTCATACATGCAATTATTTTATCTATAAATGCCACAAATTCCTTCATTCTTCTCCTATTTCCTGTTGCTGCAGGAATTTGTTTATTGATCGCAGAATTTTTCTGCATTTGCAGGATTTTTATTTGCATTTGTTTAGTTAATTGTTGGTTTTTGCTTTTTGTTTTTGTGTTTTGGAGTTTGCATCATTCCTGTGTTTGCAGCTTGTTTGACACCAATCAGAAGTGTTTATTTATTGACGATAGTATCCATGTTTCTATTATTTTAATGCGAATTTCGAAATATTGCATTCAAACAGCTGAAGGACACAAAAAAGTTTCTCCACTTCCAAAAAGTTTTGAGCTGGTTTTCCGATTTTCTGCAATGGAATAAATGTGCTGGAGGGGAAATAGAAACACAAAATGTGTTTTTCTGCAGTTGATGTAGCAAAGACTCCCATCAACTGCTGGTCTGTGCCTTACCAGAGGCATGAAAGTCGAAAACATTTCTAAGCCCGTTCTTGTATTGTCACTGAGACTAGTGGTCCATGCTGTTTCTTAGTCTCTCTTATTCCAGCCATGCTTCTGATGAAATATCACATTCTGCGTAGCCTGAAGATTGAAAAACAAGTCATTCACATTTTCTTTTTTGCAACTTTTGAAAAGTTCTCTCAGATTTTACGTAACAATTTCATTGAAACACAGCTGAAAGGTGTCAGTAGACTTTTGCAAGTGATATTAGATAATAATACAGGAATCATTATCGAAACATGGCATAAATATCTAATAGATTCTGTTCTACAGCAGAAAACTCCAGGACTGTCTGACAAACAGACATAAAACCTGAAGATGAGGCTCATCGCAGTAGAATCAGTCCAGGTGTTCATAACCCAGGCAGCAGGTTTCAGCTCAGGGTTTCAGCTCAGGGTTTCAGCTCAGGGCTCCCTGATATGTGCTGGTTCATGAGTAACGAATCGTATCCACTAATCTTATCTGTCTCTGCAAAGCTCTGAAAATCAACCTCAAATCTTTGATTAACTCAACGTTTTCAACAAAAACAGTATTGGCTGAAATCAGAATTTTAAAAATTGGTCAGAAAATTGTAATTGATGCACTCCTAGTTTTTACGGCTTCTTGTTTCTGAAAACATCTAGTGAAGAAGGAAACTGGTGGTGGGCATTAATTATCTGTCATACAGGAGGTGGGGGGTTTACCAGATGATAGTTTTCCTCCTTGGGAGTGAGATGAGGTGGATCAGGAAGCTTCTTGGCTCCAGTCTGGAGGTTTTCCAGGACAGCCTGATTCAGACCACAGTGTCTGGGGACAGAAGCTGGATGCAGGTTCCTTCATCAGCTCCTCCCACTCCGGCTCAGATCAGTTCCTCCAGACCACACATGACTCAAACAGCAGTTGGATCCGTCTTTTTCCGGTTTTTCCTGCTCCGTCCCACTCAGCCTGATAGAACAGAGGTGGATGGAGATAGGAATAGAGCAGTGCAGCGGCATGTCTCGACCTGCTGGACAGGGATGGATGCTTCAGGAGCGGCAACTCCAGCTCAGCTGCTTTTACTGTTTTCACACCTGATAGTGCAGTGGACTCGGTTCGATTGGGAACCAAAATGGCAACATTTGTTCCATGTCCAGCTGCTGTGGTTCTCTTTCACACCGCACTGAGCCAAACGATCCGAACTCATTGAGCAACCTGTTCCTTTCCTCGCCTGTGGGGGCGCTGCACCAAGAAGCACTGAAGGAAACAACATGAACCACTCAGAAGAAGACACTGAACACAACTTCCTTCTTCACCTGATGGAAACAAAATTTGACTGGCATCAGATTTTAGCAGTAGGATTTTCTCCTGGTGTTCATTTAAGTTCACATCAACCGGACCGAGAGCAGCAGAACCCAGAGCAGCAGAACCCAGAGCAGCAGAACCCAAAGCAGCAGAACCCAGAGCAGCAGAACCCAGAGCAGCAGAACCCAGAGCAGCAGAACCCAAAGCAGCAGAACCCAGAGCAGCAGAACCCAGAGTAGCAGAACCCAGAGTAGCAGAACCCAGAGTAGCAGAACCCAGAGTAGCAGAACCCAGAGTAGCAGAACCCAAAGCAGCAGAACCCAGAGCAGCAGAACCCAGAGTAGCAGAACCCAGAGTAGCAGAACCCAAAGCAGCAGAACCCAGAGTAGCAGAACCCAGAGTAGCAGAACCCAAAGCAGCAGAACCCAGAGTAGCAGAACCCAGAGCAGCAGAGCTGTTGGACTGGAGGAAGTGCAGCTGTCTCCTCTGATGGAACTTCCTGTTATGGTGAACTTCCTCTGAATGAGCCGTTTGAACCCAAAGAGATTGACTCGGTGCTGTCTGTCCAGAACCGGTCCAATTCATTTGATCCACACTGAGTGGGTCGTTCAAGTCCAACACGCAGACTGGACACCAGCAGGACCGGTTGGATCCGATTGGATCCAGTCAGAACCTCCTGGCTGATCAATAGTTTCTCCAGTAGTTCATATAATCTATTAATTTTTGCTTTTTTCTTTGTTTTGTTCTGTTAAAATGTTTCTTAGTTTGGTTTGTAGATAAACATTCTGACCTTTTTTTCCAATAGAATCAAATGATCAGAATTATTGATCAGCTTTTAACAGAAATGAATAAATCTGTTTCTCATGCGGATGAAGGTGTAAAACAACCAGAGAACATTTTGTAGATTTTATCAACTTCACAGACTCCTGCATGCTGATAATATTTGAAGGTCAAAGGTCATCCTGGTAACACCTGGAGGTTACCAGGTGGTTTTTACGGTATTATCCGTAGAGACTGAGGCCCGAACGGAGAACCTTCATGTCGTTGTGGCTGGTGATGCTGTTGGCAGGAAGGGTCTCCAGTAGCAGTCAGTGTCGCAGTGAATCAGAAGAGGTTTCTGACTGAAGATGCTCTGCCTGCTTTTTCACTCCTCTGGGCCTTGGGTCAAAGTTCAGGAGTTATTGAGAAGCGAATGCCCACCGGAATGGATCAGTGTTCCTCCAACAACGAACCCTGGATCAGCCCTGGTGTCCAGGAAAGAGCATCAGAGCAGAAACTAGGAGGAGGTGAGAAGAGAACATCCAGGAAGAAGATGGATCTTCAGCTTCCTGTCTGGTACCGGCACCAAACCGGCCAACCAAAGAACCTGAGCAGCTTCTCCTGTGGAGTCCAGGCTGGTGGTGGAGGCTTCTCAAAGGACTGAATACTTATCAATACAATATGTTCTTAGACGGGCTCAGATTTTAACTTGTTCATTTCAAATGACTAATTCTTTTAAAAACATTTTTACTGACAGACGTGAATTCTTGTGTTTCGCCCCTGAATCTGACGCACAAGCATCAGCAGCCGCTGCTGGACGACCGAGCTGCTGCCCTTGGCTCACCGGGGGTTAAGTTTTGCTTTGAAACCACCTGATTGGTCGCTGGAAAACACTATTGTTGTGTTTACGTTGTGCTCAAAGGAATTAACCGATCAGTGAAGCTATTCAAGCCTAAACTAGCATCTCAATGCCAGACATGTTGCTAATGCTAATGCTGTCGTTATCCTGCCGTTTTTTCTCCATGGACGACCAGGACTTCCTGAAACTCTGGAAAACTGAATGGATGGAATAACATTTATCTCCAATCTGATGGTTAAAGAACCTGAAGAACAAATTTAAAATAATTAAAATTGCTGCTGTTGAGCTTACATGTCTATAAAATCAACAATTTGGCAGCAAAAAGAGTTCTTGAATTGAAAATGTAGATGCAGTTATCTTGATTAAAAATTTAAATCCAGTCCCTCATTATCATGACCAAAGGGATTAGAGGCCTGAACACTCACCCTGAGGAACTCCGTTCTTCATTTTACCAGGAGGCTGATGGTCCTGCCAACACATGATGCTGGTTGTTCAACAATTGATGTTCTGCTTCATCAAAAATTCAAATTATTGCATACATTGATCATGATTACAAAAAACATGTATTTTTATATCCAGACTTATTTTATGTTTGTTTTATTTTATTTGTTTTATAGTTTCCTTTCGTCAGTACTGCCTGGATGGATCCAGATCAGCTCCAGAACACGTTCCTCTGTCAGACGTTTCCGTTCCTCTCACAGCCAATCACAGCCTCCCCTCAGAGTCACATGACCGGCCTGCCTCTCTATCTCCTCTGATCTGTGTGGATCTATCGATCAGGCAGCAAGGACGCCATGCTGATGGACGGCGTTACCCGGAGGACGAGGATCAGAGACGTCCTGCAGACCACCAGCGTCTCAGTCTGGAAATATTAGACTTGGAGTTTAGGAATGAGCATCTATTCAATGTTTTCTACGTTTCCAGTTTGTTTGCTGATAATCTCAGAACAGGATCCAGGAATATTCATCATCTTTATGTCTTTTTGACAACATTTTGTGACATTTTGTTAGTTTTATGTGAAAAAGAAAGAAAATGGGAAAAATTTCTGAAAAGTGTGGTGTGCATATGTTGACAACATCATTTAGTCTAATATCTGAAGATACAACATGTCTGATGTATATTTGTGCATCAGATCGCTGGCTGTTCCGTGTTCTGGTGCCTTTTGGATTTTGAGGAGTAAAACTTTGAAATGCACAAATGAACTTGACTGATAATAAATCAAAATAAAATTCAATCAAGGACCAACAGGTCCAGGCTTCAGTCGACTCGTGAACTTTGTGGCCTTCATTTATCAACCTGAACTCACCAGGGTCATGATACCAGATGGTGGTGGCAGCGTCATGCTGAGGGATGCATTCTGATGAAAGTTCAGTCCAGTTTCAGATTGTTTTCATCCAAACTTCTGTCAGAATCTAAACTCCAGCGATGAGTGATTGATTTAATGTTTCCTATTTGATCGTGTTTTTAGAGTTTCCAAAGAGGAGAAAGTTTGATGGAGGGAAAACATGCAGGACTTCAGACTCTCTGAGACGCACGAACAAAAAACTTCTCGGTTTGGAGGATTTAAATGAACCAGAAGGAAAGAAAAAACCTTTAGTTTAGCATCTGGAGTCGGTCGGGTTCTGGAGTCGGTCGGGTTCTGGAGCCGGTCGGGTTCTGGAGTCGGTCGGGTTCTGGAGTCGGTCGGGTTCTGGAGCCGGTCGGGTTCTGATGCCGGTCGGGTTCTGGAGCCGGTCGGGTTCTGGAGGCGGTCGGGTTCTGGAGCCAGTCGGGTTCTGGAGCCAGTCGGGTTCTGGAGGCGGTCGGGTTCTGGAAGTGGTCGGGTCCAGTAGGTATTAAATAGTGAAGGATCCCGTCTGGTTCAAAGTGGGTTTTCTCCGACGGATCGTTAATATTTAACCGGCCGGCGGCGGCCAGATAAACGAGCGGTTCAGCCTGATGGATCTGGTTCTGGTTCTGGTTCTGGTCGGCCCAAACACCTCGTGGACCCGACCCGCCAGGAGGAGGCAGAGAGCGGCGCTGAAATCTGGAGCAATAAAAAAACAATCAGTAAAAACTTTTCATTAATTTAAGTAAATCTGGAACGTTGGACAAATCTAACCTGATCAGCTGCATCAGTTCATCACGATCAATCGATTTGGCTGAAATACTTGATTGATCGTTATGAACAACAGAAACTCACAACTGAACAAATAATAAAGATTTTAACAACATGAATCTGTTTTCCTCCTCAGCGCTGCGTCGCCTGGGCCTCATCTTGTTCAATAAATCTGTTTATTGAACAGTTATCAATACTCATTTTATTAATCGGTTGATCAGAAACATGAGTTTTATTGATGTATTGATTCACAGGTTTTCCCAGGCTTTGCTAAAAATGAGGAAATGTTCACTAAAGGAAAACTGTTGTTGACTTTTGGTCAATAAAATGTTTTTTTCTTTCTTCAAATAAACATTTTTCACAATAAAAAATGTTTATTTTAAACAAGTAAACATGAAAAGATGCGCATAAATAAACGTAAACAATTTAATGTTGTTTATTTGCATCTTCTAATGTATTTCTAATACATTACATGAAAAATAAGCAGAATTAATTTGATCTGCATAATGATTGTTTTAATTATTAGAAGAATTAAAACAAGTACATTTTATGTCAGTGATTATTGATTATTGATCCAAAGTTCCAGTCCCATGAACCGATTTTTTAAAGTCTTGTTTTCTCTAACTTGTG
Source organism: Poeciliopsis prolifica (assembly GCF_027474105.1). Taxonomy (NCBI): domain Eukaryota; kingdom Metazoa; phylum Chordata; class Actinopteri; order Cyprinodontiformes; family Poeciliidae; genus Poeciliopsis; species Poeciliopsis prolifica. Next base: position 920,033 of record NW_026562454.1, on the reverse strand, counting down.
TTTTGGAGACGTTTCCTCAGCAGATCCCATCTGGAATCTGTTTTATCTGGTTATTAAAACCTTCAGACTAAAAGAATCTGGTTATGGATGCAGGTCAAAGGTCAGATTTCTCCTCCAGCTGGAAGCGGCCCGACCCCCGACCTCCTCACCTGGCCGAGTGTCGCTCACACCCAGGTGAGAGGAGGCCAGCGGGGGTCGGGGGTTGGGGGTCGGGGGTCGGGCCCAACAGTGGGGTCGGCTCGTTCTGGTGCAACTGGAGTCAAACTGGGAGGAAACCAAAAATCTGTTAATCCAGAATAAAAGAACAGATTATCATTTCACTCTCTGGTCCAGAACTCAGTTGGTTCTGGTCTCACAGAGAGAACTGGGACTTCCTTGTTTCAACAGGAAACTTCTCATCGAAGAGGTCAGAGGTCACATGTGGAGTTCCCCAAGGTTCAGTCCCAGGACTCCTCTGATTCAATATTTATAGACTCCCACTGGCTCAGGTCATTACAGGAAATAAGATCAGATGCCATGGAGACGCTGATGATACACAGCGCTACCAGGTGACCTTTGACCCCATCCAGTCACTGAACAGATAAATGTGTAGATGAGACAAAACTTTCTAGTGGAACAGAAACAAAACTGAAGTGTGTCTGTTTGGACCTAAAGAGTAACAATCTAGAGTTATGGATCTAGAGTTATAGATCTAGAGTTATAGATCTAGAGTTATGGATCTAGAGTTATAGATCTAGAGTTATGGATCTAGAGTTATGGATCTAGAGTTATAGATCTAGAGTTATAGATCTAGAGTTATGGATCTAGAGTTATAGATCTAGAGTTATAGATCTAGAGTTATGGATCTAGAGTTATGGATCTAGAGTTATAGATCTAGAGTTATGGATCTAGAGTTATAGATCTAGAGTTATAGATCTAGAGTTATGGATCTAGAGTTATAGATCTAGAGTTATAGATCTAGAGTTATGGATCTAGAGTTATGGATCTAGAGTTATAGATCTAGAGTTATGGATCTAGAGTTATGGATCTAGAGTTATGGATCTAGAGTTATGGATCTAGAGTTATAGATCTAGAGTTATGGATCTAGAGTTATAGATCTAGAGTTATGGATCTAGAGTTATGGATCTAGAGTTATAGATCTAGAGTTATAGATCTAGAGTTATGGATCTAGAGTTATAGATCTAGAGTTATGGATCTAGAGTTATGGATCTAGAGTTATGGATCTAGAGTTATAGATCTAGAGTTATAGATCTAGAGTTATGGATCTAGAGTTATGGATCTAGAGTTATAGATCTAGAGTTATGGATCTAGAGTCAACACAGCTTGCATTTTTACAGCTGGACACTAGAGATCAGGTTGACCTCTGACCTGAACCTTAAACTACTGCTGGTAGCAGATCAACCTGCTGGTTCTGGTTCTGGTTCTGGTTCTGGTTCTGGTTCTGGAATGCAGAGCAGAACCAGAACTAAACATGAAAGCTGCATTCAGCTTCTATGCACCACAAATCTGGAACAAACTTCCAGAAAACTGAAAAACAGCCGAAACACTGAGTGTCTCTCAGTCTAGAATCTAGACTCTAGATTATAATCCCAGCAGGTTAGTTGCTATGGAAACATTAGATTAGATTGATAAACATTTTTGATGTAACGAAGGTTTTGGTGAAGCCAATAATCAAAATGTTTGTTTTATTGTTTTGTGATGTAAAGCACTGTGAACTGAAATAAACTATTGCTTAATTGATTGATGAATTGATTGATTGATGAATTGATTGATTGATTGATTAGAGAAGGCTCTGATCTCAGGAGGGAGAACTGCTGACCTGAGGAGCCCCTGGTGGCCGCCAGAGGAACTGCAGCTGCAGCCTCAGAGGTTTAAATGTGTTTATTGATTTCTCTCATTTTCATGTCTTTTGAATGAGTTGATATTATAATCTGGATTAATCAGATTATTCTCTTCATGTGTGAATTTGAAGGATTCTAAACTTTGAGTTAAACAACTAATTTCTGGATCTGGATGTCCGACTGTAGTTTATGGAGTCAATCTGTCAGTTTCTCCCATCAGGATCCAAAAGCTAAAAGACACATTTTATTCCTGGAAAACAGACGACTGTGTTCTGCTGTTAGACTGGTTTCCTGACCAGATAACTGGTCAAACTGGTTGAACTGGGAGGGATGGAAACTCCCAGCCGTCCATCTCACTGAGACAACAAGCCTTTATCTCCCAGTGAAAGGCCCAGTTACTCACTGGGAATGATGGAGAACATAATGGTCCGTTCTCTGCAGCGTCTCCTGCAGGCGCCGACTCCCAACCTGGCAACCCAGAGGAAGCGTCAGTTCAGGTTTTACTGCAACAGGATGATTGAGTCTCAGCTCCTCCGGTTCTGGTTCTGGAGCGGAAGGAGGCGGACCTCTCAGTGGGTTCTTCCTCACCGACGGGACCCGGATGGACCGGGCCGGTCTTCATCTGCGGCGCTGTTCAAAGACAGAGAATAGAGATAACGAAACGACTGATGATGTCATCAGAACATCATCGCTGCTGTTATCACATCATCACCGTCACACAGCAGCAGCCTTCAGTCAGAGGCCTCTCATCAACAGACCGGCTGCTACTGGAGCTGCTGCCGTCCCGCAGCATCACCGTCCCGCAGCATCACCGGCCCGCAGCATCACCGGCCCGCAGCATCACCGTCCTGCAGCATCACCGTCCCGCAGCATCACCGTCCCGCAGCATCACCGTCCCGCAGCATCACCGTCCCGCAGCATCACCGGCCTGCAGCATCACCGTCATGCAGCATCACCGGCCTGCAGCATCACCGTCATGCAGCATCACCGTCCTGCAACATAACCGTCCCGCAGCATCACCGTCCCGCAGCATCACCGGCCCGCATTATCACCGTCCCGCAGCATCACCGTCATGCAGCATCACCGTCCTGCAACATCACCGTCCCGCAGCATCACTGTCCTGCAACATCACCGTCCCGCAGCATCACCGTCCTGCAACATCACCGTCCCGCAGCATCACCGTCCCGCAGCATCACCGTCCCGCAGCATCACCGTCATGCAGCATCACCGTCCTGCAATATCACCGTCCCGCAGCATCACCGTCCTGCAACATCACCGTCCCGCAGCATCACCGTCCTGCAACATCACCGTCCCGCAGCATCACCGTCCCGCAGCATCACCGTCCCGCAGCATCACCGTCATGCAGCATCACCGTCCTGCAACATCACCGTCCCGCAGCATCACCGTCCCGCAGCATCACCGTCCCGCAGCATCACCGGCCCGCAGCATCACCGGCCCGCAGCATCACCGTCCCGCAGCATCACCGGCCTGCAGCATCACCGTCCCGCAGCATCACTGTCCCGCAGCATCACCGGCCTGCAGCATCACCGGCCCGCAGCATCACCGTCCACAACAACGACCGTCTGAAGAGACGTGGAGGATCATAAACAATCATGACCTGTAAATAAAATCTGATGATAAACGTAGAAACGTGTCTCTTCCTGTCAGACATCCAGATGGAGGTTTCCTGCAGAAAGCAGCTCAGTTATCAGACGTCACAACCTTCCAGCTCAGATGAAGATGAAGATGATGATTGTGGAGGTCAGTGGGTCAGTTGAGGCTGTGACCTCACTCAGCTGCACTGAGCATGCTCAGTGCGTCCTGCTCACAGCAGCTCACATCCATTAGACGTGTTTAATTATTGATCTGCAGAATCCCACTGGACACACACACACACACACACACACACACACACACACACACACACACACACACACACTCGCACAAATGTTTTAATGTAATCTGAGAGGATGTGTGTAAAGAAAGAATCAGAACAGGAATCCAACCAGCAACCACGGAGACACCTGGAGAAAAGTCCAAGTGTCTCCAGGTGTCTCCGTGTCTCCAGGTGTCTCTGTGTCTCCAGGTGTCTCCGTGTCTCCAGGTGTCTCCGTGTCTCTGGGTTCAGCAGTGATTGATTGATGCTTCAGTCTCTGTCGCCCCCTGCTGGCCGCTGGCAGGCGCAGCTCCTCTGGCTCGTTGCTGCTGCAGAGCAGAAAATCATTTTTCTTAGAGACACATTGAAGAATTGATCTGTTTTCCTTTTGTCAAATGTTCTGCAGGTCATTCTGACTCTTTATACATTTAAAATCTGTTGTTTTGTTTCTTTTTTCACATCTGTTTAGTTTTATGTTATTATTATTATTATTATTATTATTATTATTATTATTATTATTATTATTATTATTATTATTATTATTATTATTATTATTATTATTATTATTACATAAAGTGTTGGATCTAAACTGCAGCTGTTTTTCATTTATGAATCAAGACTTTCTTCTGATATTTCTGCTGATTTAGATCAGAATTCTCCAACATTAATAATCCTCAGAGCCGTAAACATAAATGTTTCCCTTAGGAAATATTCTTAAATATTTTTTACATTTTGTTCCTGTTTTCAAGTTTCAAAATAAATAAAACATAAAACATGCAGAGAAGAAGAAACATTTGTTTCCTGTGGGAAGAAAAATTAAAATCAACATGGAAAAATAATAATATTGTTTCCAACTTAATGATAAAAAATGATGCAACATGGAGTCATGATGGAAACCAGTTTATCACAAAAGAACTTTTTAATTTCTTATTAATCTAGACTGTTTTTTACATTAAACTGGTTATTAAGAGCCACTTGTGGCCCCGGAGCCGCAGGTTGAAAACCGCTGGTCCAGAAGATCCAACAGATTATTAACATGAACTCAAATAAAACTCAGAAATTCAATTTCATTTTCACTTTTTCCATCCAAAACTTCATTTTCATTCAAGATTTTATGCTTTTTAACATCATTTAATTAATTTTGTTGTGACATTGTTTAAAATTCTCCGGATTTTTTTCTCTACATTTATTAATATGTTGAACAGAAAATAATGAATAACTGAGTCAGAGTCAGTCTGCTGCCACCTGGCGGCCAATAGGAGACCAGCAGGCGGAGCAAAGTCCCTTACCCTAACCCTGACATGACAACTAACAACTAACTAACTAACAACTAACTAACAACTAACTAACAACTAACTTACTAACTAACAACTAACTAACAACTAACTAACAACTAACTAACTAACTAACTAACAACTAACTAACAACTAACTAACAACTAACTAACAACTAACTAACTAACTAACAACTAACTAACAACCCCACATGTTAAAATTATTAGTATTTTTTCTGTTTTTGTCATGAAAGATGAAATAAATGTGGAATAAACTGACATGTTTTCCACCATGAGGCTGGAAGCGGCTGGGATCACAGAGCTGATTCACCAGAACCAGAACAGGTCCGGACCCGTCCTCCAGGTGTGACAGCAGAACCTCCATCTTCAAGTCCAGACCTGAACCCAGTTTGCAGTCAGTCCGCCTTAACTCAGCCAAAGCTCAGTAGCAGCTCCGATTTAATGGATAATGGGTCAGAACACGAGGCGGTCCGACCCGAACAAGCACTGAACCTCCTCCCGTCCTGAATCAGAACGTGATGCGGTCCAGTCAGCTGCTTCCATAACTGACGACGAAAATATTAATGTTTTCAAACTGGGAGTTCTGGAGAACCCTGTCAAGGTTAAAGGTCAAATATATTCATACTCAGGTTCTGGTTCTGGAGCTTCATCCTGCAGGAAGATTTGATCATCAGAACTTTCTGGTTCCGACCCGGATTAATAAATACTCTTCATTTTACAGAAACTGCATTTTATATTTTATTTCTAGTTTTATGTTTTAAAACATGTTTGATAAAAACTTTAACAAAAACATAATTTTCTTCTCAGACTGTTGAAACTGAAACTTATATTCACTAAAATCTATTGAAAATCTAATTTTATAAAAAGTTGATCAATTCCAACCTGATTACATAAAAATAGAAATAAATATTAATTTAATAAATAAATATTAATTTATAAAAACTCAGAGCTGCAGGAAGAAAACCTTCAGATTAACTTAATAAGAGCAGAAGAAGAAGAAACATCAGGAAGACCTTAAAACCCAAATAATCTGAAAAGAACCAGAACCAGAAACAGAACCAGAACCAGAACCAGAACCAGAACCAGGACCAGAACCAGGACCAGGACCAGGACCAGAACCAGAACCAGGACCAGGACCAGAACCAGAACCAGAACCAGAACCAGGACCAGAACCAGAACCAGAACCAGAACCAGAACCAGGACCAGAACCAGAACCAGAACCAAAACCAGAACCAGAACCAGAACCAGAACCAGAACCAGAACCAGAACCAAGACCAGAACCAGAACCTCCTTTGGGTCAAATGAAAGAAACTGTTCAGACTCGTTTTAGTTTTACTAAGATTCTTCTCTGGTTGGAGAAATCAAGACGTTTCAGAGGAAACATGGAGATTACAGATTACAGATCACAGATCACAGATTACAGATCACAGATCACAGATTACAGATCACAGATTACAGATCACAGATCACAGATCACAGATTACAGATCACAGATCACAGATTACAGATCACAGATTACAGATCACAGATCACAGATTACAGATCACAGATCACAGATTACAGATCACAGATTACAGATCACAGATTACAGATCACAGATCACAGATCACAGATTACAGATCACAGATTACAGTTCAGAGGAATTTCTGTGGATTACCCAGCAGGTTTCTTGGTTCGTTTGTTAATGATTCACACAGAAACTCGTCGTTCTGGTCCTGGACTCTAAACTTCAACTCAGTCTAAACACAAAAGCTCAACAACATTCATCCTGCAGGCGTCAACATGTTGGTGAGAATAAAGTTTCTTCAAAAAGTTGCAACATTCTTAACCTTTATTTTGTCAAAGAATTTAAGAAGCTTAAATTGTTGCAGAACAAAAACAGGATCTGAATATTATTAGTATTTATAGAACAAAAAGCATGTTTAACGTTCCTGGAACCAGAACCAGAACCAGGACCAGAACCAGGACCAGAACCAGGACCAGGACCAGGACCAGGACCAGAACCAGAACCAGAACCAGAACCAGGACCAGAACCAGAACCAGAACCAGGACCAGGACCAGGACCAGGACCAGAACCAGAACCAGGACCAGGACCAGGACCAGGACCAGGACCAGGACCAGGACCAGAACCAGAACCAGGACCAGGACCAGGACCAGAACCAGAACCAGAACCAGGACCAGGACCAGAACCAGAACCAGGACCAGGACCAGGACCAGGACCAGAACCAGAACCAGGACCAGGACCAGGACCAGGACCAGGACCAGGACCAGGACCAGGACCAGAACCAGGACCAGGACCAGGACCAGGACCAGGACCAGGACCAGGACCAGGACCAGGACCAGGACCAGGACCAGAACCATGGACCAGGACCAGAACCATGGACCAGGACCAGGACCAGAACCATGGACCAGAACCAGAACCAGGACCAGGACCAGGACCAGGACCAGGACCAGGACCAGGACCAGGACCAGGACCAGAACCAGGACCAGGACCAGGACCAGGACCAGAACCAGGACCAGGACCAGAACCATGGACCAGGACCAGGACCAGGACCAGGACCAGGACCAGGACCAGGACCAGGACCAGAACCAGAACCAGAACCAGGACCAGGACCAGAACCAGAACCAGAACCAGGACCAGGACCAGGACCAGGACCAGAACCAGAACCAGAACCAGAACCAGGACCAGGACCAGGACCAGGACCAGAACCAGAACCAGAACCAGAACCAGGACCAGGACCAGAAATTTCCCCAGGATAATTTTTGTCCTGGGGAAAAAAATAATCCCATGTTAGTCATTTAGGTTGAGAAATCAGAAAAGGTTTTCATCTTTAAAGAGAAGATGTGAAACAGGAAGTTCAGTCAGAGAGGGGATTGGTCAGAATGCAGCCGAGTTGCTGCGATTGGTCAAAAAAGAAGGAAATACAGAAACGTGTGAAGCTGATTGGTCGGGTTTGTGGAAACTTTGCAATGACTTTTGAAAATTGTAAGTTCATGGAAAATTGTTGAATGATGATTGAATCATTAATGGTCTCAACATCACATCTTCCTGGAGGGAGAAAGAGTAAAACTGAAACAACTTCACAAACATGGCTTTTTCTCAATTCAAGTATTTTGGCTTTTATGAAAAATATGCTAAAGCGCAGATGGAAACATGTTCACCAAATGATTTCTGATCCATTGCTGGATCTGTGCCTTACCAGAGAGACATTTCTGAACTTCTCTCTATTTCCTGAGGTCCATTCTGGTTATGAACATCTACTTTCTGCAGCCATGCATAGTTTCAGAATCTGATGAAATTCATCCTGGTTGAACCGAACAGCTCAGTCACTTCGTCCTTCATTTTAAAAGTTTGATCCAAAAACGTAGCGAATGTCCCTGAAACGTTTTCCGTCCACCACATTCTGACTGGTCCAAAGATTTTAAAGTGTTACAATTTTAATGCATTTAAATGCAATTAAATTAGCATTAGCTGCACATAGCAGCACATAGCAGCACATAGCAGCACATAGCAGCTAACGCTAACGTCAGCATCTAAAGTCCATTCTCTGGAGATTTCCTGAAACTCTGGAAACATGAACTTTGCTCCAGTTTGATGGTTAAAGAACTGAAGAATTAAAAACTTTAAATATCTGTTCAGCTGTTTGTTCATTCAATGATCTAGCAGCAAAAAGACGATTTGAATTGATAAAGCTGCTGATTTTGTTGATTGATTGGAATTAATTGATTACTGATTTCTGGGTTTGATCAGGACTGGGATGTTTCGCATGTCGGATCCCTTTAAGGTTCAGCATCTCATTGTTCATTCAGGCATCGAGCAGCAAATTTGGGTTTTGAATTGAAAATGTTGCTAATTATATCTAATTAAAATGAAATTAACTCGATTAATAATTTTCACCATTACTTTTCATATGACTGAGTTTATCTGAACCGCAGATAAACTCAGAGATTTTAGTCAATAATTCGACTAAAATCATCATTTCAGACAAATATTGAGGCAGAACCTGAGGCCTGAAGTCGGTGCAGTACCAGCTGCAGCCTGCAGGTGTCACCAACAGGACTGCGGTGCTGCTGTGTGGGTTGCACTACAGTGTTTCCATTCAGCAGTGCAACAGTGTAGGTTTGGCATTCCTGCCTCCCATCCACTCCTTATCTGCGTCTCTGTCTGTCCCCCTTCCTGCCCCCCCCCCGCTCTCCCCTCCGGATTGCCCCCCCACCCGGCCCACACACACCCAGATCAAACACTCCTTTGATATGTGATGGCCTTTATTTGTGTGTGCATGTGAAGGTGGGGGAGGCGTTTCCATACCGTAAAAGTAAAGAGGTTTTCTTTTCCCTCCAAATTGTTTCTGGTGGATCCAGGTTGGAGGAAGTCGGGTTATAAATGAGGCCTGGAGGCTGTAAAACGGCCCAAAAGGACAATAAAGCACAGGAAGCAGCGCTGCCATAAACAATCGGGTTCAGCTTCTTAAAAATAAAAAGCACTACGCTCCAAACATTTACAAACTGGACTGTCAGCTTGTTTAGGGTCAAAATGTTTCATCCCTTAAAGGTCAGAGAAGAAAAAACATTTCTTCCTTTCATTTTTCAGAATAAAAGTCTCCTAAACGATGGAGTGTTGGCTGGAGGCCGAGGGGTCAGTGTTTCCAGGTGACCTTTGGTCTCCTGCCTGGTTGTAAGTGTGTGAAGGCGGCGCTGCTGCTGCGGTGGCGGCGGTGCCGCAGCAGCTGCGCTGCAGCAGCGTTGAGCGTTCAGACTCCTGCAGGTGTGAAGGTGGAAACATGGAGGCTGCAGACAAAGAGCTGCTTTTGTTTCTGCCATGATGCAGATGAAGGGCCTCAGCAGATCCTGAAATGGCGCCTGCTGAGGAAGCAGGCTGAGCGGCAGCAGCCAAAGCCCGGAGTGGAGTCCGGCTCGGCCTGGATCCGGAGTCAAACTGCTGTCATGTGTTTCACCCAAATAAAAATCTACTTTCTCATCCTGACAACATGGTTTCCCTGTAAAACCTGAGCCAGGAGCTTC
>NW_026562454.1:880000-900000 GCF_027474105.1 Poeciliopsis prolifica | reverse complement strand
TTTACACCTCCATAGTTCTATAAATAAATTTATATTTAAACATGTAAATAAATCAGTCATCAAAATTATTTAGAACAGAACATATTTACAACTAAAAGAAAAAATATTAATATTAATATAAATGAATAAATAACAAAATTTTAAAAAAATCTCTATGTGGCTTCAAAGAAGAAAAGCAACAAATATATCAGTTAAAATATTAGCTGCCCAATAAAGTAATCAAGTGATGGATAAAATATTAAATAAAAATGAAACATGTCTTTATGAGCATAAAGCATGTGGTGGTGATCATCACTGCTCCGGTAGAGCGCCCCCTGCTGGCCGCACACAGCATCCTGCTCCGGCCGTGACGACACTGCAGAGTTGCCCTGGCAACCGAACAGCGGCCCGTCGCCCTGGCAACCAGCCCGGATTGAGAGTCACCACCGGAGTGACGTCAGTGTTTCCATGGCGACGGAGCAGATCAGCGGCAATCCGTCCTTATTTGTGAACAGTGAAAACAGGACACGTGACCAGCCTGGCCCTGGGCGGGGCCAGGCTGGTCACGTGACCACGCCCCCTTGTGAGCAGCAGCTGCAGCGCTGCAGATCCTGCAGGAGCAAGATGGAGGTCAGACCGCAGAACTGCAGCTCCGCATTTCACCTTCAGCAGCTGCATCACCCTCAGCCAGATTTATGTGTTTATTACAGAAACACAAACATCGAAGCGCTTTAATGGAAACTTTTATCCACAGATTTAAATTAAAAATCCGAATAAAAGGAGCTGCAGTTCCGCCAGCCGCCAGCAGATGCTGCTAAAGAGTCTGGCTCTGCGATCAAAGCGGTAAATAAAGGTTAAAGCCAGAATAAGAGCAGCTGACCTTCCCTCCAGTACCAGCTGTGGTTCTGGTTCCGATCAGTGAGCTCTGCTGGTCATTTATCAGGAGGAACCAGAACCAGAACCGGGTCGTGTTCTAACAGACTGCAGCTGCTGCTCATGACTCCAGCGGGACATTCATCATCTCTGACTCCGGTTTTTTCCTCTCACCCTCCCATCTGCCCCCCCTTACCCCCCCCCCCGCCCCCTTTCTTGCCCCCACTGCCTCTCTTTTCCTTTTGGCATCTTTCAAACCGCGTCCTGGCCTCTGATTGGTCGCGCCGACAGGCTTGGTGAGAGGGGGCGTGAAGCCGCAGCCAATCAGACGTCGCCTCCCTCTCGCAGCCCCCTCTTGCCTTTTTCCTAACCCCCCCCCCCCCATCATGAATATTACCCCCCTCCTCTCCCTTTGAATGAAAAAATCCCCTCTGAGCTGTAAATCTGCCCCACACCTTCCTCCTCCTCCTCCTCTTCTTCTTTCTCATGCAGAAGCGGAGCAGCTTCCCAACATGGCGGCTGCTTTGTGTCACTCACACAATGGCGGCCGCCCCTTCCCCTGTTGCCCCCTCCCCCTCCCCGGCCCGGCTGGGTGCAGGTTTCTGGTTGCAGCAGCGGCTCGGCCTATAAATAACCCGGCAGCCATCTTGTGTTGTCTCTGCCCTGTACGAAGGACGGAGGAAGAAGAGGCACTCCGGGGACAAAAACTGTGACGTCACGGCCCTGTCAGCATCTAGAGGTTCTGACCCGGTCCAGTTGGTCTGGGGTCTGAGAGAACATTTGTATTCCTGTGTGTGTGCAGCAGACGCTCTTCAGCTGTAATCTTGTTCTGTTCGAACACAAAATGAGTTTTATTCTTAGATATCTCTGAATAGTGTGGCATGCTTTTATTTTTCCTCTAGAGGCAGAACTCTGTAGAACTTCCTCTATTCAGGTCCAATACTTTGCTGTTAGTGAGTCTCACAATGTCATCATTTTAATAGTTAGCATTAGCTTTTATAACATGCTTAGCGGTTTGGCTTTAGCTCCTGTCGTTGTTTTAGCGGTTTAGAATTAGCATCTCATCAGTTTGTGTGTTTAGTGGTTTAACTTCTAATTTGTTGTATTTAGCAGTTCAGGTTTGACTTCTGCAAATGTTTTTTTCTGGCAAATTAGAAGCTGCTTCTGCACTAAGGTTTGGTTAGCTGTGCTCAGCTCAGGATGTATAATTTCTATCTTTTCACATGAAGACAAACTGAGCTGCTTAATATCACTAGAAGCTTTTTTCTGATTCAAATGAATATTTGATGACATTTTTCTGGTATCGTTTTCATTCTGATAGCTGAAAACTCTCGCAGCATGGCCCTGATGCTGTCAGAAGGGATGATCGAAATAAAAACACCGTTTCTAATTTACTTTTTTAGAAAAGACAGAAAAATAAAAATCTGATTTGGTATAAAAAATTGATTTTATTTTGAATCCAAACCAGGAACTCAGGTTTTTACCAGCTCCAGTTAAATTATTGATCTTCATAGGAACCGTCGCCATGATTAATGAAAGGACAGGAGCTGCTGCCCCACTGCATTCTGGGGTTTGTAGTTTCGTCCCTCAGCCAGAACGACACAGCGAGTCAAAGTGATGTCAGCAGCTAAATGTGACACACGACCAAATATGGAAATCCTGTGTGAGGCCTGAAATATGAGACATTTTATTTAGAAGCAATTAAATCAGCAGAACCACCGGCCCGGTCAGGTCCATGTGGTACCGACCAGAACACGGTCCAAACCCAACGAGGAGGAACCTGATTCTGATTTAACTGATGATTTCATTTCATTTCTATAATCTGGAGTTAAGAACAAATCTGGACCCGACCAGAACCAGAACCAAATGGACCTGGTCTGAATAGCATTTATCAGTATTTGAGCGAAACTGATCCAATACCAGAACAACAACCCAACCGGGTTGAGCTTAATGTCAGAACCGGTCCAGAACCCGGCGCTGCTTTCAGGCTGGTTCTGTAGAACATCCGGGTTGGGTTCAGAACCTCTTTCATGGGTCAGAGAAAACCAGGCCTCCAGCCTCAGGGCAGCCCATCTGTACCAGGCTTGGACCCGGGTCCTGGCAGAACCTCAGGAAGACGGATTATCAGTCCAGGTGGAGTTCATCCGGCTGCTGGAACCGGACCAGAACCTGCCTCCTGACCCGGTTCGGTTCTGTAAAGATGTCCGACTGACATCCCTCTGTCGCTGAAGGGAACTTGCATCATTCCGGGTCGGGTTTATCTGAGCGGAGGCAGCAGACTGGTTTGGGTTCTGATCGACGGCCGGATGGAGAGATGAAGAGGAGACGTCTTACTTCTTGGACAGCGACAGCCTGAAACAGAGACAGGAGAAGAGGTTCTGGTTCCGACCCGGTGAGACGGACCTGCTGGAGCGGACCGGACTCACGTGAAGCTGTCTCTGTCCTGCAGGTTGAGCACCAGGCTGTCTGCGTTCAGGTACACTCGGTTCTGGGACTGCGCCACCTGCAGGACGCACACAAATGGATCAGAACCAGGTTCTGCAGAACCCTGCAGGTGCCGGGTCAGGAGAAAGGTTCATTTTTAATGGGAAAAGATCTGAATAGTGTGGCGTGTGCCTCTTCATCTGTCCTCAGCCTCCTTTATAACCAGGTTCTGTTCAAGCTCTGGTTCTGGACTGAGGTTCTGTGCAGAACCACCAGCATCACCATGGAGACCAGAAACCAGAGATCACAATCTGCTGAAACTGTTATGGTTTGAAAATCTTGCAGTGGCAGCATCATGCTGTGGGAGCCTGAACATCCAGCCAAAATATTAGGAGATGGCCTAGTCAAAGTAAGGGACCAACTCCAGCTGAGAATCACCAGTAGTAAAACTTTAAACGAGAATATTCTCCATCCAGTCAATATAAGTGCAAGCCACACTTTTCAGATTTTACCCATTACAAAATATAAAGCCCTTTTGGTTTTTCTTCTTCTCTGGTTTGAGTCGACCTTCTGCTTCCTGTTTTTTATCCTCCATCTTTAAAAACTCCAACTGTTGCCGGGCAGATTAACTCCCTGCTGCAGGTTCTGCTCTGATGGTGACAACCAGGGGTCAAAGGTCAGAAAACACAGCAACAGAAGCTGAAACGAGGCTGATTCCTGGAGGTTTGTCGCCCCCTGGTGGCCGTCTGTCAGCAGCTGCTGGAGGGAGCAGAATGGACTTCCAGAACCTCCCGAACCTATAGAACCTATAGAACCTCCAGAACCTCTAGAACCTCCAGAACCTCCAGAACCTCTAGAACCTCCAGAACCTCTAGAACCTCCAGAACCTCTAGAACCTCCAGAACCTCTAGAACCTCCAGAACCTCCAGAACCTCTAGAACCTCCAGAACCTCTGTGTTTTACTGGGATTAATCAAAAACGTTCATGTTTTTATTGGGATTTAAAGCGAGTCCAGATCAGAGGAAACTCTGCAGGAACCAGAACCGGTTCTGGAGGTGATGCTGCTTACCATGGGTACCTGCAGCTGGTCTGGACCAACAGGAAGTTCTGCTGGGTTCTTACCGTCTTGGCGATGTTCTGGGCAGCCCGGATCTTCCGGAGCTTCAGGTAGCCGGGGTTCTTCGTCACGGCCAAGCCCAGCTGACACACACAGAAACACAGAAACAGAGTCAGGTGGGCGGGGCAGTAACGGTTTCTGCTCGCGCTCAGATGGAGACAGGAAGTGCAAACAGTAAAACTGATCGTAATTTAACTCTTCAATAACAGATGAGCTCTTCTTCTTCTGTGGTTGATGTGGAAACCGTTAATGAAACATCCAGAATAACTTCCTCAATTTGGTCTTTGGATTTTCTGAAAGAGAGTTCTGAACCGGTCCAGAACCGGCTCTGACCCGACCCGGTCGTCCGACTCACCATCTTGGCGGCCTGCGCCTCGCCCTCAGCCTGGATGATCTTCTGCTTCTGCTCCTGCTTGGCCTTCTCCACGTAGAACTGGGCCCGCTGCGCCTCCTGCTGGGCTGGAGGACAACAACCAGAACCTCAGATGGAACCGGGCCTCCTGAGCCTGCGGAAGTGGCCCGGTTCCGGTCCACTCACCGACTTGCTTGGCCTCCACGGCGGCCGTGTACTCGCGGCTGAAGCTCAGCTCGGTGATGGCCACGTCGTCCAGGATGATGCTGAAGTCTTTGGCTCGCTCAAACAGCTCCCTGCGGATCAGCAGCGACACCTGCAGGCAGGACGGGCCGGACGGAACCGGGCCGGATCAACACGACCGACTTCCTGCTGCAGAACCAGCAGTCCGGTCGGCTGCACCTACCTGGGCCCTCTGGGTGATGAGCTGCGAGGCGTTGAACTTGGCCACCACGCTCTTCAGAACCTCGTTAACGATGGAGGGAAGAACCCGCTCATCGTAGTCCTGACCCAAACGCTGGTACAGAACCGGCAGGTTGGAGGCCAGCGGCCGGGACAGAACCCGCAGCGTCACGTTCACCATCTGCAGGTCTGACAGAACCCGAACCAGAACCATTAACCAAGCAGAACCATTAACCAATCAGAACCAGAACCATTAACCAATCAGAACCAGAACCATTAACCAATCAGAATCAGAATCATTAACCAATCAGAACCATTAACCAATCAGAACCAGAATCATTAACCAATCAGAATGCTCAGCATCAGGTCTGACAGTTCAGGTGATTGGTTAACCTGGTCAGTTTTGGTTCTGGATGGTTAACGGGTCGGTTCCGGTACCAGACAGAACCCGGTCGTCCAGAGTAAGCTGTTTAAACATCTTTAAACTTTACAAACATTAAAAATCTTCTTGTTCATTTTTACTTTATGTTGACAAATAAACTATAAAAACAAAAGCTGATCTGTCTAGTTAAAGGAAAATAGGAAACTACATTAATCAGTGGTTGCCATGACGATCAAACCCTCAGATGAAGCTTCCAGTTAATGGAGGTGCTGCCCTCTGGCGGCCAGACAGCAAACTGCAGCCAGAGTTTCCCAAACCTTTTCAGGCTGAGGATGACTGAAGCCATTTAACCAACAGTCACAGATCACCTAACCTGAAAGAACACATCTGAACATAACAGAAAATATTAGTCTGTTCACTCATGTTTTGTCGTTTTCTTCCTAATAAGAGAGGCGCCTTGAACACGTCTATTTGGGCATTTTGAGTTATTACAGATTCTGAAAGTGTCAAAGCTTTCAAATGATGTCAAACACTTTACTACCAAGTGTTGTGTGTATTATAACAATTAGGGATATTTGTGATTTTGAAGCACAATTACAGAAAAATATACTTGAGTTGCTTTAAAAGAAACATAAAATCATTTTCTGCACCAAATATAAAAATAATTAAAGCATTTCTATCAATTGTATTTATCTGTTGTGTTTAATTAATGTAATTTAATCATTTTTAATTAAAGAAAAAACAACAAGAGCTGTTGATGTGCAAGCAGAGCATCATGAGCAAGAAAAGTCCTCAAAAAAGAACCGTTCTCAGTAACTGAGTCGAGTCCTAGCGCATAGAACCGTTCAAAGGAATCCAGTCGCCAGTGAACAACACATCGACACATCAGCAGCTTCAGCTTCTCTGATCGTATGATATTCCTGGACTTGTTTTTTACATCAGTATCTGCAGCTTTTCTATTGAGTGACCCGGTTCTGAGCCCGTTTTCTGTCCTTATTTTAACACAATCCTTTGCTGACCTAGCTGTAACATGTTACAGCTAGCTCTGCTTGTTACAGCTAGCTCTGGCTAGCTGTAACATGTTACAGCTAGCTCAGCGGTAGCACGCTAGCTGTAACATGTTACAGCTAGCTCAGCGGTAGCACGCTAGCTGTAGCAAGGTAACGGTCCGGGTCCGAACCGTTACCTTCATGCAGTACCTCGCCGACCACAGTTTGAGAAAGACTGGCTTAAACCAATGAACTGTTCAGAACCAGAACCCATCTGGACCAGAACACAGAACCAAACATGGGTCTGATTTCAAATGACCTCTGACCTTTGCTTCCTGTGAGAGAGGAGATCTTCCTGGGCCGGGCTCTGATGTCATAGATGATGGGGTACTGGAACCAGGGGACCCTGCGGATGACAGCCTGGTCAGAACCAGAGGAAAGTAATCTGATTACAGCAGGAAAACCTTCATCCTCACACAGAGGATGACGAGTCCCTAAATGTCCTCATAACTCAGATCATCCAAGTTCCTTCAGAGTCGTTACGGCTGGTGATGCTGCGGGCTGGAGGGAGCTCCAGTAGCAGTCAATCTCACAGTGACTCTGAAGAGGCCTCTGACTGAAGACTGTATGGCAGAATCATGCTAAGAGTTCAGCATCCAGGCTGGATGGTTCCATCAGCTGTTAGCAGCTTTGCTAATCCACCTCCTTTGCTTTTGCTTTAAATCTGTCTGGCTGTTTGGTTTGAAATCCAGGCTGAGAGATGCTGGAGTTTGGGATAAGATCCAGCAGCCATGTTCCACTGAATGACGTAATAAATGCAAAACCCTGACCGGATCCTGTTTTAGCCTTGAAGTTCATCCATTTTGTTTGCCAAAGATCTTCTATTGTTCACCATGATAGATGTTTACCTCCTCTCTGCTCCATGAGGCTTTTCAACTCCTCTGAGATTCAGGGTCAAAGTTCAGGTACGATTTGAGCACCTGAGATGCTAAGCAGTTGTGAAAACTATCATAGCAGCTGTTAAATGCAGCTAATAAAGCTGCTGGCTGAGCTGCTAGCTGAGCTAACGTACCTGAAGTGGAGACCTTCAGCCAGGATTGTGTTCATCTCCATCCCACCGATCCGGTTGAAGATGATGGCTCGATGTCCTCCTTCCACTGGACACAGAGAGAGCAACAGAGGACAGTCAGAAGGTTCTGGTCCGGGTCCGAACCGTTACCTGCAGGATGCTAACGGTTCTGATCCACAGCATGATGCTGACGTTTCCTCTCTGAGCTTCAGAGACACTGTTAGCTTTCTATTGGACACTAACTGGCAGCTTCCAGAAAATAAGAGTTAATAACTCGATGTCCAAAATGTGGCCCGAGGGCCATTTACAGCCCACTGGATGGCTTTATTTGGCCCCTCAGTCTGCAACTCAAGAATGGAGCAAATTCATAATTAATTCAAGATTTTTACAGAAAAATAAAATGCTAACATTTATGTATTTAGGATAATTATTTTTAAACTTTGCTGAAACCAAACAGCACCATCTGACCTTAAATAAAAAATTATTCATGAGGATAATGAACTCAAAAAGTCTTTGGATAATATTTATCTGTCACATCAAACAACAACTCTGCAACAGATTTCTTTTCTACAAAAATCAGACTCTTTTGTTGGAGTAAAGTATCTATTCAGTATAATATAAGAGATCTTTTCAATTTTAACCAAAAAATTTGGCCATCTCACAATTTTACAGTCTTGGCCCAAATGACTGAACGTTTGGACACCTGTGATTTATGATTATTGAGTTGGGGTTATTAGTGGGATCCCACAGAATCCCCAGGTTTTCCAGGTACAAATCTGATTGGATGGGATTATAAGAACACTGACTTGGACTGGGAACAGCTGGGTTTAAATCAAAGTTTTCTCCTCCAACTGGACTGAAACTAAACTGTTTCTGCTGCTGAAGTTGAGCTTCAGCCCAGCTGCGAAAGTGTTTGGGGTCAGAGGTCAGGGCGACCTGTGTATGTAGCTTCCTTCACTCCATAAGCCAGAGCTCCAGCTCCGATCAGGAGCTTCAGTCCGGTTCCTGCCCCCCGAGGGCCAGAGGACATCCTGCCAGCGATCTGCCGCAGCTGCTGCAGAAAACCCTGGAAAACACAGCAGATCAACTCTGATTACATCAACACACCCTGCAGTCACAGAGCATTAGGGTCACCAAACCTGACCTCCACACCAGGCCTTAAAGCTTGGGTCCCTGTTCTGATGGAGCTCAATGTAAATATCCGGTTGATTTGTGGCGTAAACGGCGATCCTGGTTTTAGAGCAATTAGACCAGAATAAATCTCATTCGAACACCTGCTTTATGAGCCGAATTAACGTTGAGTTTGTGGAGACTTTAATAACGTTTTAATAGGCTCAAAATACCAGCTGGAAATTAAAGAAAATTCAAACGTTTCCTTATTTTAGAGCTTTTCTCAACGTAAGCTGGACTCCTGAGCGGAACTCTGCAGCTTTCCTGACACAAACCCGCGTGGTTGTCTAAACCAAGTCAGAGTCACTAATATTGAACAGATTTATTAGAACTGCCACATAAGCTAAGCAAAACCAGATATTTATATTATAACTAATCACATTTAAATCCTCCTAAATCAGCTCTACCTGTCACCTCGCGTCAGCGGGACTCGCGCGCTGAATTTTAAATGGCACGAGCCGCCGAGCAAAGCGCGGGAAACCACGGAGCTGTTGTACCGAACTGGACCCGGACAGGAGAAAAGGTTCCGTAAAAATCACAGATATTAAAGGAAACAAACCCACTTACACCTGGCTCCTTGTTCGCCATGCTGTCCTGTTAGAGAACCGAATGGGAAGAGACAACAAGGTCACGGGTGATGACGTATTTCCGTGTCCGTCGAGGATCATGGGAAATGTAGGCTTGGTGACTGTAGTTTTTGAGTCATTTTTAATGATTCAGAAGATTACTTCTTTGATTAAATCATTTAAAAACAAGAAAGAAAGATGACCTCCGTTCCGACAGGTTTGATTTTTCAGGATTTTTCTCTGATTTTCTCCATTTGTCTGTTGCTGTTTTCTAAGTACAAATAAAACATCTTGTGCATTTTTCTTAAATTACTTTATTGAGTGGCATATTATTTTAATATGAGATATTATTTTTCAATAAATGTACAGTATTTCTCCTGTGCTGTAAACTCTGTTCTGTTCAAGCTGTCAGACTTTCTTGAAATAATTTAAAGTTGATCTTTACTTCCTTTAATCCGACATAAAGACACAATCTGCTGTGAGAAAATCTGAACAAAATGATCAAATTTGATCAACCACAATATTATAATGGAGCATCCTTTATTTGCCACATTTACCCCATCGGTGGGTACGTATGATGTTGCTCCCGTGCAGTAGGGGGCAGCAGAGCTCTGGAGCTCCAGACTGATGAAATATTTCAGTTTCTTTACTCTGTTTTGAATCAAGTCTGAGTCACTAATGGTCACTGAGAAAAACTCTCCACTAATTTTATTCTGGTAAGAATCAACCCGGATAATTGATTAAAAAATAATTATATGGTTACAAAATAAAGGTTGAATTTGATCAAAGTTGACTAAGATTAATGCAGATTTTTGGGAAAATAAATGAAAATAAACAATAAAAATTGTTGCAGATTTTTGTTAAAATGGGATCCAGATCTTAATGGGTGAATAAAGGCAATAAAGAAATTATTATTATTACAAAGCAACCCATATTGACATCAGGAGACATCCATCCATCCACCATCCATCCATCCATCCATCCATCCATCCATCCATCCATCTATCCATCCATCCATCCATCCATCCATCCATCCATCATCCATCCATCATCCATCCATCCATCATCCATCCATCCATCCATCATCCATCCATCCATCATCCATCCATCCATCCATCCATCCATCCATCCATCCATCATCATCCATCCATCCATCCATCATCCATCCATCCATCATCCATCCATCATCCATCCATCATCCATCATCATCCATCCATCCATCATCCATCCATCATCCATCCATCCATCATCCATCCATCCATCCATCATCCATCCATCATCCATCCATCATCCATCATCCATCATCCATCATCCATCATCATCCATCCATCATCCATCATCCATCATCCATCCACCATCCATCCATCCATCATCCATCCATCCATCATCATCCATCCATCATCATCCATCCATCATCCATCCATCCATCCATCCATCATCCATCCATCCATCCATCCATCATCCATCCATCATCCATCCATCATCCATCCATCCATCATCCATCCATCCATCCATCCATCCATCCATCCATCCATCCATCCATCCATCCATCCATCCATCCATCCACCATCGCAGACATTGTAAATATAAACTAAGTAAATAAATAAATAAAAGGCTGCGTAAATTTAAATAAAAATAACACAACATAAGAATGATAGAAAAGGCTTGCTGAACTAACAAATAAAGAGACATTTAAACATTTTGTGTGAAGTTCTCTGTTTATCTTTCAGATCATAATAAAGAGCAGCTGATGAAACAGGAAGTGAATTATCTGAAGATTAAACAGTTTAATTCAAACATTACTCAGACATTCAGAAAATGTCTCTGAATCTGTTTGTGTTTGAATGAAATGAATTATTACAGATTTATGATGAGCTTGTTTGCCTTGCAGTGTCTTGAGATGAAATCAGCTAATCCTGCAATAGTGAAACCGTGAAATGAACTCAGATTTCCTGACAAACAGGCAAAAATGAGCAGCAGAGATTCTGCATCATGTGATGTCCATCCAACGCCAAGTAATGCAGAGGCAATATTACCAAAACCAAAATAGGAATCATAATCAGACTTCTCATACTTGGGCATTTTTGTGTTGTTTGAATTATTTAATAATTATTTTGAATTATTTAAACATGAATAAGTTGAATCCTGGAAGAATTCAGATGAAGTTGAAGCGTCAACAAAATACTTTAGTAAAATATAATAATGATAAAAACTAATTGTGTGCATTGCTTTCTAAATAAAATGTGAAACAATGATTAGTGGAAAGTGAATCAAGTACATCTGTGATAGTTTTATTGAGAAACTATAATACTGTAAAAATAAAGAGGGAAACTGAAACTGAAATATTGATTTAATCTCCTTGGTATGGATCTGATATTGAAACTGACTTGGTGTCAGAATTACCAATATTTTTAATTGAGCCGCCCATTTCTACTGATCAGATAAAACAACACAAATAGAAAACATTTGTATTTTTGGGAGGAAAAAGGCTAAATAACTCATGCTGAAGTAAAAATCCCTGTAATTTGAGTCATTTATTGATGTTATTTGTCAGAATTGATCCAATCAATGACTCAATTCATGAGCCGAATAAAAGAACAGTTTGTGGAAATGTTGTGGTGTAAATGGGAAGCAGGAAATCGTTCAGTAACAGGTGGAAACTGATGAAAATGTTTTATTTTAGACGGATTTTAAACGGAGTCTGGTTTCACAGAGGAACTGTGATCCTGCGCACAGAGCGGACCTGCCGCATGGACGATCACCTGGAACCGGATCATCACCTGGATGATCACCTGCGCGGGGCTCGGGCCGGCGGCCGGTTCCGATGGTCCATTCGGGTCTGTGCGCGCGGCGGAGCCCAGCTTGTCTCCTGCTGCTCTCTGATTGGCTCACGCTTCAGTTCCTCCTGAGGAAATCACTCCTTTTATAGTTAACGGCGCTGAGTGCCGCCGGTTTCCGGGTTGACTCTCACCAGCATGTAGAGGAGGCGGGCCGCCGGGAGACACCTGGAACACCGCGGGCACATCGGCCATCGATCCGCTCCGCACTCATCGATCAGCGATCAGTGAAGGTGAGCGCAGCGCCGGGAGGGGAGGGGAGGAGGCGGCGGGGTCCGGGCTGAGGGGGGGGGGAGTAGATCTCAGGGTGGATCCTGACTGATCAGACATGTCAGATCCTGCAGACCGCTGCTGCTGGAGGAGCAGAACCTGCAGCAGAACTGTGAGGTTCCGATGCAGGTTCGGACCCACATGAAGGTTCCGATCTGAGATCAGATCCTGAGAATAAAATCCTCCAGATCCTGGCGCCTCTCTGCATGTTCGAGTCCGTTTACCCGCAACCAGCAGCGGGACTCATTTCCGTTTTCTCTCCGCCTCAGACTGTCAGAGCCGCCAGCGGGAGGCCCGACAAACCTGGGGCTGAGCGCAGCTCCGTCCAGGGGCTATGCGAGGCAACAGGCGGCCGGGGGCCCCGGCCCTCAAGGCACTAATGTTTTAACTAGACATGGGACTTGATTAAACTTTTTAATCAAATAAGTCTGAAATTAATTTATCACATTTTAATAGAAAGCTATACATTGACAACATAAACATCCAATTCAAAAAACAGGAAGCCCTGATCATTCATAGACTGTGGACCCTGACATTAGCATTACATCTTTAGCATTGAGATGCTAGTTTTAGCTTAAATAGCTTCACTGACAGGCTAACTCCTTAAAAATTATTGATTGTACTACATTTTTGAACTTATTAAAATCTATTAATCAAAATTAATGCTTTAAATTATCAGCCTTTGTCTTCATAAAATGTTTGCAATATATTAAATCCTGAAAAAATCTTAAAATAAAAAAACAAAAAACTGTTTTTTTTTAGACTGACTTAAATTAAAACATAAATTGGGCCGATATGAAGAACTGATGTTCATTTCCATCTTGTGTTTAAGGGTCATGTGACCTCTGCCCGGTCATGTGACCCCTGCCCGGTCATGTGACCTCTGCCCGGTCATGTGACCTCTGCCCGGTCATGTGACACCTGCCCGGTCATGTGACAGGGATGCAGATTGTGGGGAATTTAACTGAAGCAGAAGAGCAGAGTCAGCAGAATATGCATATATACCATAACAGAGATATTAATGCCACTCATCAGGGCGTCTCTAACATATTTTCTGATATTCTCTGTAACATAAATCAGTTGGTTTGTTAACCACATCATAATTACTATCAGATAATAATCTGGTCTCTGCTGTAATCTGGATTATTTGCTCTGCTGGATGTTCTCAGTGGAAGTGAACTGTTCAAACTTTGTACTTCCTGCCGGGTTCTCCGGTTGTTCCACACACTCCTATACTGCTGCTAAATCAGCGGGTCCATTGGACCGGTTCCAGGTTCTACAGGCCCGGTTCTACAGGTTCGGGTCCATATTAATCAGTTCTGCATCATCCAGTCGTGTGTTCATTCTTTAATCCGTGAAGTCAAACGAAGCTTAAAAGTGAAACTGAAGTTGGTTTTGGGATTCGAACGATCGTTCAGTTTCTGCTGCTTTTCATTTGTTCGTCTCTTTCCGTCTGTCTGTCTGTCTCTCATTCAGGAAACCATAAATAGATCCATATCAGGCGATAACCTGATTATAAATTAACAGTTTGACCTTTGCCCTCACGTACCAGTTTCAGCTCCAAAATAGAGCAGATTAGAGATCATCTGATTCTTCAGCTCAGAATCCTTCACAATAAAATACACCTTTCAGAATAAAGGCACTTAATAAACATAATCAACTTTAACCAGATGTTTTTATCAACCTGCAGCTGAACTTTCTTCACATCTGACCTTTGACCCTACAGGCTGCAGAATGAAAGTACCTTTAGTTCAGATTAGAGGTAACATTAGAGAACATGAAGCTCCGCCTCCAAGCATGATGTCACCACACACCTGGTCAGGGCTGACCCGACCTCTGGAACCGTCGCTGGTCCGGGCAGCGGTTCTGGTTCTGGTTCTGGTTCAGAATTTATATGAAGGTTAGGATTTTATTCATTTCCAGAATAAGTTTCTGAATTTATCTTTATGTTTATTAAAACTTTACGAACAAAACGAGCGGATGGCCTTAGAGTTAAATAATTAGAGGATTTTTCATGTTATTCATAAATTCTGACTCAAGATAAATATGTTTTGTGTTTAATTATAAAAAAGTATTTTACTTTAAAGAGTAAACAGTAAATATTCAATCCCTGCTAATCTCTGCATATCTCTACTTTTGAACAGTTTAATAGAAATAATTAATGCATATTTTGGAAACAATAAAGAACATTTCTGTTCTAGTCCAAACTGAGAGGTTTAACTCCAGATTAATTGAGAACTTTAACATTTCCTTCAAACTGTTTTTTTCCTCTGAATCAGGTTTTTCTGTGGTAATAATGAAGCGATTCTGTCAGATGATCAGATATTTGGCTTAAAATGCGTCAGTTTGAACGTTCAGAGCCATAAGAACCCAGGTTTCCTGCGTTTGGGTCCAGAACCTGGTCAGAACTGGTTCTGATCGCTTCGTTTCAACAGAGAGGAAGCTGGAGGCTCAGCTCATCAATATATTTAGAAACGGCAGAGTTAAAAAAAACCAGATGCTTGCTTGAAGCAGCGATGCGTTGTCATTGTTAGACTGCTGCAGAGACAGCTGGTCGTTTTCAGCAGCGGTTCGTCTCGGGTTCTGCTGTCCGGGTCAAAGTTCTGTTCAGCTGGAACCATCTGAAACATCACCCTGGGTGACCTTTGACCTGCTCTGATCTGCTCTGATTCAATTCCCTGCCACAGCAGGACCTGGACTACAATGCAGGGCATTCTGGGTAAATAGGCTACAACCAAAGCTAACATGCTAGCCTAGCGTTAGCAGCAGAAATGGCTCCTGGTCTTCAACCAAAGACTAAAGAGAAATCCTCCATCTTGTTTCATCTGGTGAAGCAGGAAGTTGGAAAACACTCTAAGACTTTAGCAAAAGCAAGACAGGAAGTGAGTTGCTGCAGCAGTGTTGCTGCTGCAGCAACTCACTGCAGCTGCAGCTGCCCAGGAAAACCCTGTCAGACCAGCGAAGGCCCTGCAGGACGATGCAACGAACTGATGAATCCTGAAATAAAGAACGATAATCTGACGGGTCAAAGCGGCGGCGGGTTGGAGTGGCGGCGGGTCGGAGCGATGTTGGATCGGAGCGATGTTGGATCGGAGCGATGTTGGGTCGGAGCGATGTTGGGTCGGAGCGATGTTGGGTCGGAGCGATGTTGGGTCGGAGCGATGTTGGGTCGGAGCGATGTTGGGTCGGATGTCTCCCTGTCTGAACCACAGTCACTTTGTTTAAACTGTTGGGCTTCACTGACGTTTGTCCATTCAGGAAAAAAGTGTCCAGAATGTTTTACTGATCCGGTTTATGACAACATAAACCGGATCGACCCAACGATCTCGACCCAACATCGCTCAGAAAGACGAACCGTCGGTTCGAGGCCTGCTTTACGCCCAGCAAAGGCTCCAACACTGGTTACCAGTCAGACGACTGGTCCTGGTTTTCAGCAGCAGGACTTGAGTTTGATCATCAGACTGGAGGAAACAACCAGAACCTTCTGGAACCGGGCTGGTCCATGAAATGGAGGAAACGATCAGATGACCTTGTGATCATTGCAGCCGTCGAGTCTCGAAGTGAAACTTCCACATTAGGACTTGACCAATTCAGCCTTTGGCGTCAGATTCCTGAGCTCAGAGCGAGAGTCCATCACGGCTCAGTTTGGGGAAGTAAAAGTCCATTTAAAGAGCTGGTCGGGTTAAATATGATCACTGAAACTTTTTAAGTCAAAACGCTTCCAACTGGAGGAAAACCAAAGTTTTATTTATTGAAGGAAGTAAATGAAATGTTTCTGCTGGAGGAAAATCGTTTTTATGTTTTGGAGAATAAAATAATGTCTGATGCTTGAAGGCGTAACAAAGTCTTCCTCTGTCTTTATCAGAACCGATGGACTCTACGAACCGGGACGAATCGTTTCTGCCTTTCTTACCTGAACTCAGCTCAGCCTGTTTTACTTCCTCTGTTTTAAATTTAGGCCAAACTTTCAGAGACTTTGTTGCTTCCTCTTTTCTCTGTTTTTAACACGAAGGCGTCGCTTCCACTTCAGCTTGAAGCCACAAACTGCCAAACTGTCAGCCGGCGAACGCTTCAGAGCAAAAGAGCAAATCCACCGACAGCATGAAATACTCTCCAGATAAAGGTGAAGCTGCGAGCGTCACTTCTCCTTTAACGCAGCTTCAGGGTTTCCTCACTCAAATGGTTTGTCAGAAACAAACGTAACCAACACAAAGGCCATAAATATGAATTTTACTGTATAGTCTTTACTGTTTTTAAGAGGATCTGAAAGTAGTTTTATTGGTAAATTCATTTTAAAGTGAGATTTCTACATTTTTCAAACGATAAATGAGAACAGATTTTATATTTCAACTGTTCTGATGATTAAAGACGTTTTCAACCTCAGTCACACCATCGACCCCGAATGTTTCAAATCCTCTCTACATCATCATCATCATCATCATCATCATCATCATCATCATCATCATCATCATCATCATCATCATCATTATGATAATTTCAGGCCAGACTCTGGTTTCCATGCTGTTATTTAGGGAATGACGTTGGATTTCACTGGATTTGTCCTGTTTTACATTCTGACTCTCTCCTGCTGTGTTGCGTCGCCTGTGCTGAGAATTAGGAAGTGAGACCTCAGCTGAATGTTTTTCATTTGCATCTTTGTTTCTTGTTTAGATCTGACCAGAAATACTGACCCAGATGAAAAGTTGTGGTTAAATTTAAAGGCAATCTGCGTTTAATGTTGTCATTTATGTTTGACAACATTAGCCTAGCGTGTGGGGAATATAATAATGTAATGTGTTAGCATGCTAACATGATTATTGCTAGGCTAACATCATCAACGATTGAATGTTTGCAGGATAATTTTACAGTAACACCGTCACTATTGTCTGCATTTAAAATGCTAATGTTGCTATTGACAGGAGGCTAACATTTCAATATAGATTTGAATGTTAGCTAGCAGAAATTGTGCTAGCTGGCTAACAGTATTATTAATGATTGAATATTAGCATTAGCATTATGGTTGTAGTTCTGTCATGTGAATGTGAGGATTATTGTGTCAGTAATGAATATTTTTATCTGTCAGATCATTTTTTGAGTTTCTGTTGCTTGGATGATGCAGAATCTGGTTTTTAAATGAAGTCTTGACGCCAAGCATCATTGTGTCACCACGGTAACCAGTGAGGCGCATCACTTCAGTTTTTTCTCAATAATGAGCCTCAGATCAGCAGAACCTCTGTGCTGTGCTAACGTTAGCGACATGGTTAACAGCTTTTCTTCTGTCTGTCTGTTTGCTTGTTGTGCCGGCAGCATGGGGAACCTGATCAAGGTGCTGACCCGAGACATCGACAACAACGCTGGAAACTTCTTCCTGGACTTTGAAAGTAGGAATCAGAGATTCTGCTGGATTGAATCTGTTAGCAGCAGCAGCAGCAGATGTTGTGGTAGTGACTCCAGGCTGTTCTTCCAGACGCGCAGCCGTCGCAGTCAGAGACGGAGGTGTGGGAGAAGGTGAACCAGGTGCTGACGGAGGCCAAGGTCATCCTGGAGGACCTGCAGACGTACAAAGGAGCAGGAGAGGAAATACGACAGGCGAGCAGCTTGATGAAAATATAACAAAACAAAGATTAAACATCCAAAGAGCTGGATTTATTCAAATATTTAGCTTACTAAATGAGTGTTTAGTTTGAAACTGTGACGTTTATAATTGAATGAAAAAGATGGAGAAAGAAAGACTTTGAAAAACTAATCCACATTTTTTCTCTACTGAAATTCAAATTATTGCTGTTAATTTGTGAATCTTTACAACATGAGGTAATAAAAACATTGTTGTTCTTTTAGACTTTAACTCAGCTCTGTAGAAAACGTCCTGTGAGTTTGTTGAGATCAGAGTTTGATACTGAATAAATGTGTTCAGTGCCTTTACAAGGTTCTGAACATGGGGGTTTTATTTTGAAAGTGCGCTGAGCTCATTTCCTGGTGTTAAAGTGTGGTTGATGTTTTCAGGCCATCCAGAACCCAAACGTTGAGGGCGTTCAGGAGAAGGCCTGGGCCGCTGTGGTTCCTCTGGTCGCCAAGCTCAAAACTTTCTACGAGTTTTCACAGAAACTGGGTAACCGACTCCTGACGGCTTTCTGTCAATGGCAGAGTTTCAAACTACCAACCTGACCCACTTTTCTACATGTTCTCCTTCCAAGCAGCCAGATTCGTTCTCTAAGTGTTTCAAGTCTTGATCATTGTTTTATCTCAGTTCAGTCCTGAAGGGAAAACGTGAAGAAACGTGGTTTAAAACTTTTGCACAGTGCCGTGTTGAGTTTCGGTGTTTTTCCGTCAGAATCCAGTCTGCATTGCCTCCTGGACGTCCTGACCACCGCCGACTCGACTCCGACCCAGCATCTGGAGCAGAAACAGGCGCTGGCCCGTCAGTTCGCCCACATCCTGCATTCACGCTGCGGTTCGACGAGCTGAAGGTCTGCTGCTCTTCCTCCTCCTCCTCTTCCTCAGGGTCCCTCCTCTTCCTCAGGGTCCCTCCTCTTCATCGCTCTGTCCCGTTTCAGATGACCAACCCGGCCATCCAGAACGACTTCAGCTACTACCGGCGGACCATCAGCCGCATGCGGATCAACAACGTGTCGGTGAGAAACTCGTACAAAGATTCAACTCCAAACTAAATGTTTAGTTCACATGCAGATTGCCTTACTGACAAGTGAGTGCTCTATCAAAATAAAAGCTGGATCCTGTGAATCTTTGTATAAACTTCTGCTGGAGACGCTGAATCTCCTCACAGCAGCGCGTCACTGTGACGGTGAACTGCTGTATTGTCTTTAAAACTTCATGAAGGGACAGAAGAAACAATGAATGTTAGCAACCTAAATATGTAGTTAGTTGAATATTGAAATATTTAGCTTGTAAATATTTAGTTAGAAAGTTTAATATTCAGCTGCCAAGCTAAATATTTTTCATCCAAGTTTAAATATGTAATTTGAAACTGTGGCAGTTAAAATGAATGAAAACATGGTGGAAATATTATTGCTGGCTGTTATTTTTCACTGTGTAACTTTACAAATGGCAGAATTAGATCAGAAAGATTCTTTGCTGTTAGTTAAACGTGGTGAGCCACAGGGACGCGTCCTCAGTCCTCTTCTGCTTTAAAGTTAGAAAACCTGAAATGTAAGGATATCAGGAGATCTTAGAGCTTGTCTCTCGTTTATGTTCTCAGATCTCAATTTGTGACAAAATCAGATCAAATTCATTTAAGATATAAAGTTCCCTGCTCTTGTCTGCTGGATGAAGCCTTGTCCCCGGTGAACATGTCCTTCCTCTCGCTGTGAGTTTCTGGGTTCTGCTGGTTTTCAGTCGGACTCGGGGAGTGAGGTCAACAACGAGCTGGCCAATCGGATGTCTCTGTTCTACGCCAGCGCCACGCCCATGCTGAAGACGCTGAGCGACGCCACGTCAAAGTTCGTCTCAGATGTGAGTTTATCTGTCATGTAATGGGGTTCTGCCCTCCAGAACGGGTTCTGGTTCTGGTTGGTCCAATCAGACCGTCTCACTAACAGAGACTCATCAGAAA
>NW_026562454.1:867500-872500 GCF_027474105.1 Poeciliopsis prolifica | reverse complement strand
GTCTAATCTCTTTGTTCAACCAGAAAAAAACATCCAACATAACATGGTAGCTGAAAACGAACGAGTCGTTTCTGTTTCACTGTGATGAACTCCTGGTTGTTCTGATTTATTCTTGTTGGTTCATGAAGTGGTAAATGTGGATCAATCCATCAGGTTATCTCTGAGCTGGAGTTTAAGCTCCTCCCACTGCGTCACGTCAAGCAGGTGACCACCGCCTGGACGTCCAGGAAGGCGCTCTCTGACCTCCTGCCACCTGCAGCCTCCAGTTTGCTCTGTTTGTTTCGGGGAGCAGCAGAAAGGAGAGACGTTCTCTGATAAACTCTTCTTCTCTGCAACTCGCTGCCAGAGTCTCTGGCCGTCTCCCAGTTGCTGCTCTCATTAGTTTCCTTTAAGAACTTGCTGCTGATGCCATGACTCAACATCAGGCTCTTTTATTGCTGTGAGTCTGTAGTGAACCTGCTGACCTTCCTGCTGACCTTCCTAGAAGCCCCTCAGTGTTTTCTGATTGAAAACGTTTAAAGGAAACTTCCTGTCGATTTAGAAGTGGAAGAGAATGTGATTCTACTGCTGAATGAAACGGGTCGGTTCACCGCGTGCAGTTTGGCGCCACCTGGTGGTTCTCTGGTCATGTTCTGGTCATGTTCTGCAGCAGTGGTACCAGCTCTGGTCCTCAGGAACCGCTGCCTGCGTGTTTCTGCTGACTGCGGACTCCAGCACTGCTGGTTCATCTGACTGCATCACCTCCTTTGCATTGCTGCAGAAGCTGCTTCATCACCTGTTCTCTGAACCAGGTGCAGCAGCAGAAACACCTGAAACATGCAGGTCTGGCCCTGAGGACCACGACCCTGACCGGTGCTCCAGCACCCTCCTCCAGACATCACTGCCCCCTGGTGGCCGTTCAGAAACAAACCAGGCCTTGAGTGCAGTTGGCCCAACCAGAGGTCAAAGGTTAGGGTTTCCCTTTGCCTCTGTGCTGAGCTGCGTGTGAGATGTTGACATCCTGGTTGATGGAGCATTTCCCTCTGTGAAACAGAAGGAAACTAAAGATTCCCAAGTTGGAGGATTTTTTTCACAAAATCAGGATCAGGAGAAGTTGGAGCAAAGGTTTCCTCAGGCCATGAATTAATATGTATGGTTATGTAAATATTAACTAATTCATGTATAAAAGTGAATGCTTGTTTACCTTTTGAGGAATATTTGGTTTCAGGTTTTGGATTCTGGATCAGTGGCTGTAATGACCACCGCGGCCTGCAGGGGGCAGAATTGATCCTGTGTTGGGGGTTGGACTGTGAGGAGAAGAGGAAGGACTGTGGGCTCCACAGGTGACCCGGATGCTGGAGGTCCTGCAGCAGTTTTCAGTTTCTGTGTTTAAAGTTTTAACTTGTCTGTTTGACCAACAGGATGAAACTCAAATCATCTCAAACTGAAGCTTAAAACATGCAGGAATATTAAAACCTGCTTGTTCCTCATGTCTGGTGCCTTTAATAAAATCTCTCCTCAGTCAATGAGTCTCAAACATTCGCAGTTTTAAAACTGATTGCGTTTCAGCTGTTCAGTAACCATGACATGTCCTGTGGGGAACAACAGGGCTTTGTGTTCGTCACCTGAGGCTTTGGCTCCAGTTTCCTCCATAACCGACTCTATTCAGGTCAGATATATTAGTTTTATCAACGTTTTCTCCAGCTGCTGCAGCTAAAAATAAAGGAGAAAGAGGTTTTTATTTATTGTGAGGCAGATAGTGGGACAGGCCCGCAGGTGGAGAAACGCTCAGCTTCCTGTCAGCTGCTGAACGCTGCAGCTCAGAAAGGCTGAAATGAACCTAATTAATTAGAAATGAATCTTTAGTTTTTATCCTGCGTTATCCTGTGTTTGTCATGAGTCAGGATTTGGGAAATGATCCTGGGTTCTGTTGGGTCGACTCAGAAAAACGTTCGAATGATTTTTAAAAAGTTGTTTAAACTTTTGGCTAAATTTCATCATTAGAAACTGTAAACAGCAATGTTAACATTCATCTGTAATAATTGATGCAGATACTGAACATGTTTTAAGACTGAATGGTTTCTGTTGGCCTTAACGCGTCATTATTGCAGCTCCATATAAGGAGCTTCCTTCCTGTCGGTGGAGCACAACAGGAAACTCCTGGGTGTGACTGACGACTGATCGGAGGCTGCAGCTCTTCAGCCTCTGCAGCAGGATGGAGCTTTTTCTGCCCTCATTCTCATTTCATCTCATCCAGGAACCTGCAGAATAAAAACCAGCTTCCATCGTTGGGTTTTCAGAATAAAAGTCCTGCTTTAGTTCAGAACCAGTGAAAATGTCACTCAAGTTTTAAGATGAGCTGCTGAGATGTGACCCAACAGCTGAGCTGAACCTGATCATTTATTCCAGGTGATGATCAATCAGAGCTCAGTTAATTACTCCGATTAGTTTAGAAGTTTGTGGAGAGCCAGCAGATCGCATGGAGTCGTTGACCTGCAGGGGTCACTCCTTCATTAGAGGACAAACGTCCCTTTAACAGGGAGAAACCTCCATCAGAACCAGAACCAGAACCAGAGTTATCTGAATCTGAATCAAATGAGCAGCAAAACCAGGAAGCTGAACATTCAGAGGAGGACAGCAGGAACTCAGACTGCAGGTTCTGATCCACCGGGTTCAGAAAGAACCAAATCATTGTTCATAAACATAATCTGACCACATCATGAACATTCCTGTTATATGTAGATGAGATTATTACAGCATCACATCTAAAATCAGATTCTTTGACAGAATTGTCCAGTTTTGAAAAATACTGTCAGTGGAAAGTTGAGTGGAAAGAAAAAGTCTGCTGGAGAAAACATACACTATAAACAGAAATACCTGCAGCCTTGAGAGGGTTGTGAAGCAAAAACCAGCCAGAGTTTAGAGGACAAGGCAAGACACCAGAACAGAACCAGAACTGACCCAAAACCTAACGCAGGGACAAGAGAGGACGTCAGAACCACCTGGACTGAGGACTGACCTCAGCAGGTTTCTTCACGGTGTTGAAACAGACCAAACTCGATTCTGCTCTCAGATTTTCTGTCTCCAAGTTATCCAATTTGCCAACTGGCAGATTTTCTGATAGATTAGATCTAAAATATTCTAAATAACACAACTTAGGAAGCTCAGATACATAAATTTCAGTGCCTGAACACTGATATAAATATTACATATCGACAGTTTCTGACATATTTCTTACTGAACCAGTTGCTCTTGTTTTACTTGAGTTCTGGTTTCCACCTGTGACAGAAAGTGGTGTGAAACATCTGTCTGGAAAGTGGCCTCAGGTTGTGGCTTTCAGTCACACTCCAGCTCCAGAGGCCGGATGTTTACGCCATGAGCAGCAGCAGACGCTGTGATCCCTCAGCCTCACTCTGCCGCCGCTGTGCAGCAGGACACACTGTGACTCACACTGATCTCTGACTCATTCAGGCTAAAATTATTTAACACGTTTCTGCCTTCAGTTCACACAACAACTGATACGTTTAAAGGGAAATTCCCCTTAAAATGTGTAAAATAAAATCTGTGATGTTTCCTTCAGTGACTCATGTTTGATTGTTTTGAAACTTTTTTTTATTGTTTCCTTTTTTCCTGAAGCTCTTTGATGCAGATAAAACAATAATCACTGAAAATCATTTTTTCTCTTGAATTTAAAAGTTGTATTTAACTTTGTGGGTCTGTGTAGCTCTGCTGCCTGGCAGAGAGAGGTTGCAGGTTCAAATCCCAGTCTGGGTCGTTCTCATCTCTCTTTGCTGAGCCAAAGGATTTTTGCTTCAATCAATCAAGTTTATTGCTTAGCACGTTTAATCAACAACACAGCTCAAAGTGTTCATAAAAACACAAAAATAAAAGTCACAAAACTCAATAAAGTCACAGAAAACCAGAAACAACAACCTGATGATGATCAAACTCATCAATACTCATTAATATGCTGATCAATGTTCCATTATTGTGTTTCAAAAGCAGCTCTGTCTCAGTGTTCGGCTGTTTTGCAGGTTTTTTAATGTCTCCAGGCAGAAAGGTTATTATAATTATGAATAATAAATAATAATTAAACAGGAAAAACATGAACTTAAAGGGAAAATGCCTGAAAATCTTACATGCATTTGGTTTTCTGTAATATCAGAGCCGCAAAGTTGAATTTATTCTGCGCGTAGAAATCTTTATGGTGAGTTTTTATAATTACTGGATTATTTATTGTTTTCGTCTAAATCCAACCAGAACTTTGTATGTTTTTGATGGACACATTTAGTGTTTTTTCCTTCTGTTGGTTGAAGTTTGATTGAACTGTTGGGTTGTTGGACGTAAAACTGACTCCTCTTTCCCTCCACGTCAGATTTCTGAAGCTTTCGTCCTTGAAGTTCTTCAGACACTGAAGAGGAAAACCAGATCTAACTCTGCCAGGATGTCCTGATCTGATCTGTTCATTCTGACTAATTCAGACATGAATTCATGAATTTATTTTACGTTGGTGCGACATCTTGGCCATTGTTTTGCTAGCAGTAGCATTGTGCTATCTGCTAGTGTTAGCTGTATGCTAGCTGTTAGCTTTAGAGGCAGGAGTTGAATAGTTTTTTGGCTTCGATTCTGTTGTTTTTGTGTTGGACAGTAAAACTCCAGATGCATTCAGTGATTGTTCTGCTCCCATAATCTGCTAATTAACCTCAGAAATGTTGGAGTGATGCGCTGTGATGCGGATGGGGGCGGGGCTTGATGTGCCTTATTTGCATTTAAAGGGACAGTATTAAAGCGGGTTTCTCTCAGAACCGAGGTCCAGTAGGACAATATGGATCTCTGACAGGAACCAAAACCAAAACATCACAGATCAGATTCACTTCAGCCACAAACTGAATGATTTTAATGTCAAATGGAAACATTTGCATTTTAATGCTGAAGTAAATAGTTTTAGCAACATGGGACTTGTAATTTTTTTGACCAAAATGTTTGTTGTCTCGATTTAGTTTCTTTTCACAGGAAGTTTC
>NW_026562454.1:757500-862500 GCF_027474105.1 Poeciliopsis prolifica | reverse complement strand
TTACTGTTTTTGGCAGGAGGAAGGAAGAACCTGCGGTTCTGCCAGAGTCCAGATTTAGGAGCAAATGCAGCCAAAAACAAACCGGACCTCTTTGGTTCTGCTGAGATAAAAGAGCTGATGCTTTTATTTTGAAAGGAAAGGACTGGGTCTGTCAGTAAAGCAGTTAAAGGGTTAATTCCTCCCTGAATGATGGAAACTGTTTCATTCCTGGACTTTATCTCTGCGTTTGGACCCAGACCGGCCTGGTTCTGTGTCTCCCGGATCCGGACTTTAATTGGATCGGAGCTGAACTTTCACCCAGTTTTTCCTCTGACTTCACAGGGAACAGAACCAGAACCGACCGGGCCTCTGCTTCCAGGTCAGACGGTCCTGGATGACACAATGACAGGAACCGGGCCAACTGGACCTCAGAGGACACGTCTGATTGGACCGCGGTTCGACCCGGAACATCCGGAGGAATAAATTCCAGGAAAGCGGCTCAACGGATCGGATTCATTCCTGAGTTCATCCCTCAGGAATGAATCCGAAATTCTCCTCCAGTGAATCCGACCCGGTTCCGAGGAAACGGGTCAAAGCAAAACAGAACCTCTGGTCCAAACAAAACAGGGCTTTATTTTGACATGCTTGATTTCTAAAAATATAAAAATAAAATCATTTCACAACAAAAGGAGGACAAATAAAACACAGCTTGGTTAAATTAGAGTAAATAAATAAAGGTTCTGACCCGGCGGTTCTGACCCGGCAGTTCTGGTAGAACCCGTTTGTGTCCTGCAGTCATTTTGTCTCTAACATGAAAACGCTGCTGAGCGGTTACTGTGGCGCCTGGAGCCGCTCCAGGCGGCGCTGCAGCTCCCTGCTCCTCTTCGTCAGCTCGTCCTTCTTCTTCAGCAGCCTGCGCTCGTCCGCCCGCGCCTCCCGGATGAACGCCGTCGCCCCCTGCAGGACGGCCACCTTGGCCGCCTTGTGGTTGGCGGCCAGCGCCGGGATCTGCTCCCTCAGCGCCAGCAGGCTGAGCCGCAGCTCGCTGCGCCGCTGCCGCTCCAGCACGTTGTGAGTCCTGCGTCGGTCCTCGTCCTCGTCGTCCGACCGCGGGCTCCAGCAGCGCCGACCCGCACCGCGGCCTCGCCGCCGACACGGCGGGGCTCTCTGTCGGCCTGGGCCGTTTCCCAGCAGGCTGCGGGGCGGCGTAGTTGTGCTGCTGGATGTTGACGAGGGCGCGTTTCAGGACCAGAGGGGACCGATGGGACGTCCTCCGTCTGTCCACCGTCACCACGTCAATCTCTTCTTCCTCACCATCGTCCTCTTCCTCCTCTGTGGAGACAGAACCAACATGGATGAAGCGAATTTCCACCAGCAGAACTTCATCAGAACAGCAGGAAAAACTCCAGAAAATGTTCATGGGGGGACCAGACGGGCCCAAATTTATAGAAATATTTCTGTAAAAAGTTTATATTTTTAAAGATTTTTGAAATTTTATTTTTAAGTTGATCGATGTAATGTTATTGAATTTACATGTTTGTCTTGAAGGAACAAAGTGACTCTGAAAGCCTTTTTCATATTGTCTGGGGTCGCGACCCCCCGGGTGCCCCCTCTGGGGTCGGGGGCCCCTGGGGTCGCGACCCCCCTGCTCCCCCCTCTGGGGTCGCCACTGTATCAGAACCAAACGTTTCCTGATTCTCACCTGATTCGCTGCTGCTGCTGAACGGCGGCGTCTCCAGACTCAACTCTGACCCGACCTCCATCGCCACTCCATTGAAGTGGTTCTGGTTCAGGTCCTGGTTGTTCTGGTTCTGGTTCAGGTCCTGGTTGTTCTGGTTCTGGTTCTGGCCGGTCACAGTGAAGGGGAGCACCTCAGAGGGGTTGATGCACGTCGCCGCGACACCCTGCAGGTCTTGCAGGTACCCGGTCTCGTCAGAACCTCCAGCCTCCAGCCCTCTGGTGCCGGTCGTGTTCTGCCGGGCCCGGAGGCGCGCCAGCCGCTCGGACACGGCCCGCTCCAGCTTGACGGCTGCGGCGAAGCTGCTGCTCCACATGCAGTCCTGGATGATGAAGGACTGCAGCGCGGTGGAGGGGTGGAGCTCCTCGTCCAGCAGGTCCGACAGCGCCTCCAGCTGGTCGGCGGCGGACAGCGGCGGGTCCGAACGGGGCGGGGTCCGGCTGGGGGACGTGGGCGGCGTCGGCAGGAGCTCAAACTTCTTCCAGATGTCCTCGCCGGGACCAGGGAGCAGCTGGCTGGGGAAGACGTCCTCATCGTCTCCGCCCAGGAAGAAACACGGCTGACTGGAGTCGAAGTCGTAGGGCGATGGGGGCGTGGCCAACATGACCGCCATCATGGCCGCCTGCACAGGAAACAGTTAAACATGACTTCAACAAGAAATACAATGATCTTGTCGGGTCCAAACTGCAGACTCCATCAGAACCAGGATCTGTTTCTACCATCAGAACCTTAAAGTGATGCGTTCACTGACTGCAAAAGCATCGGAAAAATCAGCGAAGCAGCCGCAGCCAATCAGATCCAGATAAAAGAGCTTGATATTGTTAAAACTATCTTTAAATTATCAGAATAAATCTAAAATGTTAACAATCATATCTGCTTATTTTGCGTTTATTTGAACAAATCTAAAGGAAAAATATTTTATTTTTATTATTTTTCCTCTAGGAAATGTCAGAAAGTGAATATAGTTTAATAACAGTCAACATGTTTTTGTTTGGTCTCAGCTAATTCAACATATCTATGGATTCTGAATCATCATATTTGCACAAAACCACAGAAGAAGAAGCTGATCGGGTTTAATATCAGGTTTAATTTAAAACATTATTTAACATAAAACTGTTATAAAGCTGGGACATAAACAGTGATTCTTCTGATCCAAACGTTTGAGTTTATTCAAACATCATGGATTAAATATCAGGTTTATGAATATTAATGAGGAGCAGATGAACTCACCTCAAAGTTTCTGGAGAAAAAAGTTCAAATCTTCAGAGGAAAGTTTTCTGAGCAGAACCTGATCGATGGATCCGGATCAATAACTGGATAATTATGGTTGCTGTTATTGTCTCTGAGCTGGTGGGTTCGGGTCGGGTTCGGGTCAGCTCCGTTCTCAGTCTGAATCACCGCATCTTGCTGAACGTCTCGCTTTTATACCCTCCGACTTCTTTCCTTTCCGCTGACGTCACGACGTTCCCGCCACTCATCTTCTACGTAACAACCTAAAAAGCGCCTCTTTCTGCTCTCTGACCACCGCGAACCGTCAGCACCGGCGGTTCCGACAGACAGCAGGGCTCCGGTACCAGTTCCGGACCGAACCGGGTCGGAGGACCGGTTTAAAGAGGGAACTAGTTTATCCTGCGGATGTGCAGGGTAACGGTTCGGGTGGTCCAGACTGACTGTAAATGATGCAAGGGGAGAAAGTTCCGGGAAATCCGAGATGGTCCAGTAATGACGTCATCAAAACAAAGAAGGAAAACAAGGAAAACAAAACATGTTTATTCCTGAGAATAACCTGAAAATGATTTAAAAGCAATGAACGAAAAGATTTATCAATAAAAAACATAAAGACATCAAACAAATATTTTTATTATAAGAAATTAAAACATCTTTTAAATAATAAATGACCACACAGCACTAAAAGTCCTAAAATCATAAAATATTTAAACCTCACCAATAATTGTAGGTTTTCAAAATAAACATCCAAAAACAAACAGAAAAAAAATTTAATTTGCTTTGATTCAACGAGTTAAAAATGAATCATATTTGATTTTAAACATGATAAAACATCAAATAAAAATTTAATGGAAACT
Source organism: Poeciliopsis prolifica (assembly GCF_027474105.1). NCBI lineage: Eukaryota > Metazoa > Chordata > Actinopteri > Cyprinodontiformes > Poeciliidae > Poeciliopsis > Poeciliopsis prolifica. Next base: position 858,699 of record NW_026562454.1, on the reverse strand, counting down.
GAAACAATAAAATGATGTAAAAACTTTTTAAATATGATCTAAATTAAAACATCAAGTTATGAAAAGCTTTTGAAGTGTTCATTACTAATATGTTTGTAAAAAATGAATGAAAACGCAAATTTCTGGGCAAAAAATAGGAAAAAATATAAACCAACAGTTTTTATGTCATATAATTGTAGAATTATAGAATTGCAGCTTTGACATAAAAACAGTTTTATATGAATCTGCTGCTCTGCTGCCCCTGCTGGGGAAAATCACACACTGCGTTCATCAGTTTTTCTCTAAACTTACCGAAAAACTATTTAATATAATAAAATCAAACCCTTTATTTACTCTAATTTGCAACGAAAAAAATTTAAACACAATAAATCACCAAAATGAAACTTTAAAAAAAACTGTTGCAGTAAAGTAATTTCAGTATAATTTGAAAAAATCGTTTAAACTTATCAGTAAATGTATCAAATACATTCTGTGGGAGAGGAACGCAGACAGAGTAGCAGGCATGATGATGATGATGATGATGATGATGATGATGATGATGATTATTCTCTAGTGTTTTGTATTGTTTCTGCTGCACTGCGCCCCTGCGGCCGCTCCTCCTCATCACGCCCATTGAAAGTGACTCCCTCGTTCATTTAGTCACTTTGTTCTGGATGTGAGGCAATCAGTGGTCATTAATCAGTGGTCATTAATCAGTGGTCATTAATCAGTGGTCATTAATCAGTGGTCATCAATCAGTGGTCATCAATCAGTGGTCATCAATCAATCAATCAATCAATCAATCAATCAATCAATCAATCAATCAATCAAATTGTATTTGTATAGCACATTTCAGCAACAAGGCATTTCAAAGTGCTTTACATCATGAACACAAGAACACAAAGTCATGCAACATATAATAGACAATACATTGTCTATTATGAATTGTCTATATTACATTTCAAATCAAACTCTAACCAGCTGGTTTTTAGTTGAAATTTAAAGGAAGTCAGGGTTTCTGCTGGTTTACAGTTTTCAGCATCTATGCACCAGATTTGTGGTGCATAGATGCTGAAAACTGCTTCTCTCTCTCTTGGTTCTGGTTCTGGGGATGCAGATCAGAACCAGAACCAGAACCTGAGAGTCTGGAAGGTTGATACAACAACAGCAGATCTTTGATGTATTGTGGTGCTAAACCGTTCAGTGATTTATAAACTAACAACAGTATTTTAAAGTCTATTCTTTGAGCTACAGGGAGCCAGTGGAGGGACTTTAAAACTGCTGTTATGTCTCTATCTTCCTGGTTCTAGTGAGAACAGGAGCAGCAGCTTCTGGATCAGCAGCTTCTGGATCAGCAGCTTCTGGATCAGCAGCTTCTGGATCAGCTGCAGCTGGAGGATTGATTTGTTGGACAGGCCTGTGAAGACGCTGTTACAATAATCAATGCGACTAAAGATCAATCAGAGGTCATCAATCATTGGTCATCAAATATCATATCATACACCTTTTGTCATTTCTGGTGAAATGAAGATTGACCTTTAATCCTTTATTTTAGTGATAAATCTGGACACAATATTTTCTTCTTATGCTGTGAATTTATTGGAAACGTTTGAGTCAAACCAAAATGACCCAATGTGTGTAAAATATTCATTTTAATATGTTTTGAATTGGAAGCATTAATAATGTATACATTATGGCCATTCATATTTATTCATAAATAATGATTGACTAATATTTTCCTCCTTAACCCTGCAGAGGTTCTGGTTCTGTTTGGAGGAGTTGCTGGTACCAGCAGCTTTAACTTCGACACTTTTTCACAGATCTGAAGCTAAACTTCCTGAAATATGATGATAAAAAACGACGGGAAAGTCAAACGAAACAGGATTTTGGTCTTTAGTTGCAAATGTGCAGAGAGTCAAAGAGCTGTTGGAGTTTCTGGATGAAGCTGTGAAGCAGCGACTTCATCCACCAACAAACTGTCCGACTGAAGGCGGCTCAGCCAGGAAGAGATGAACACTGACCTTCAGATTCATGTCAGATCAAACCATAGTTGGTCTGTTTGGACCTGATGACCATCGATACATTTGTGAAACGAAGACGCTTGTACCGTCCTCACTGTGAAGTAAAGTGGTGGCAGCATCATGCTGTGGGGCTGCACTTCATAAACCAGATGGACTCATGAGGAAAGAACTTTCTGTAGAGACTCAGGCTGGTCTTCAAATGGAAAATATCCAAACTGGACTCGGTTCCACCGGGTCCATCAGGACCGGACCAGAACCGGACCAGAACCGGACCAGAACCGGACCAGAACCGGACCAGAACCGGACCAAAGGTTTAAATAAATCTGTATTTATAAACATCTCCTGATATTTACAAGCTGTGAAAAAGACAGAAAATCAGGGACTGAGTTTCAAAAAATATTTAATAACTGATTCAAGAAACATCTGAACTGATTGATCACATTTACAGATCAATTTAATCACAACTGAATTTACACAAAGACATTTTCATATTGTCAATAGTATTTTATCCCAAACAAGATCAAATTATTTTTTTAAATAACTCATAAAGTCCAATCCAGTTAAAAGTTTAAGAACAGAAAAATCATTGATATGGAAACGTTTCTTCATGACTTAACATTTATTAAAATATGTGCCAAACAAAGCTGCTGACAGAAACTACGAAGCAGCAGTCAAATAATAAAAGATAACAAAATCTAAATAATCTAAAACTAGAGAATAAAGAACAGAGGAGTCAAGTTCATCACAGGTCAGAACCAGGTCGCCCAAAACTAAAGCAGAAAAACCATGAAACCAAAACTCTAAAGACCTTTGACCTTTGTGATGTTGGAATAAAGAGAAACTGAGAATATTGTTTACCGGCTGATCCAGCAGAACAATCTGAGGATGAACCAAATAAATATTCAGGAACTTTCTTCACATCAACCACGTTTACTGAGAACCTTTTATTCAAACAATTATCAAGAAATGTTTTCTACTCTACAGTTTATATTTTATGCCACGTGTCACATACATGCAGCTTCATTCATTCTCAGTTTCAGGAACTTTCTGGCTGCCTTTGGTTTAACAACACAGTTCAGACTAACATGAGCAAACGGCTGATTTAGCTCTGATATGAGGATCAGACGAGTCCCTCGTTCTGCTGCTTTAACTTCCCCACAGGACTCAGATTTCATGTGACGGTTCAGCTGAAAGGCTGAGGAAAAACATGAGTGGAGTTTCTCATGTGTCTGCAACCAGAGCATGAGATGAACTTTTTCTCACAGGCTGCACATCAGTAGGACTTCTCATCCCTGTGCCTTCTCCTGTGGACCAGCATCGTTTCCCAGTAGAGCGTTTCCCAGTAGAGCATCGTTTCCCAGTAGAGCATCGTTTCCCAGTAGAGCATCGTTTCCCAGTAGAGCATCGTTTCCCAGTAGCATCGTTTCCAGTAGAGCATCGTTTCCCAGTAGAGCATCGTTTCCCAGTAGAGCATCGTTTCCCAGTTGTCTCGTCGCTGTGGTTTCCGATGTGCGTCAGTGGAGCAGATTCCCTGAGAATCGCTCCCCGTTTGTCTCACATGGATGCTCTGTGAAGGCTGTGCTCTGCCATGTGGATTCTCAGGGCCTTTGCAGAACTGAAGTTTTTTTTTTCAGGTTTTACATGAGTCCAGCTTCATGAAGTGGGTGCTCATGTGAGTCACTAGAGATTTTATATAAACATACCTTTTCCCACATTTATGACAACAAATGACGTTTCCTTTCCTTCTGGCTTTCCTTTGAGGTTTGTTGGACTTGGTTGGAAGACGTTTTTGTTTGTCTTTTGTTCTTTGAAGGTTTTGATCCAGATGCTCGTTGATCCGATGAGGATCTGAGTTCAAACCGTCCTGAGCTGCAGGGAGGTTCTGATCAGCGTCTGGTTCCAGCTCACATTCTTCATCTGACAGAGGTTTCATGAAGGCGTCGCAGTCCGGTGGCAGCTGCGGTTCTTCAGGCCCGATCTCCTGATGTGGCGGTTCTGGTTCTGGTTCCCTCTGGTCCAGAACCTCCTCCGTCCTGCAGACATGTTGCTTTGGAAAGTCTGGAAGGACAAACAGGAACAAGAGAAACTGATCAGCAGTTTTTCCTGAAACCACCAGCAGGTTCTGGAGGCTAAAGGAGAATAAAGTTTATTTCATATTTTGCAGTTTCTGGACGGGGAAACTTCAGGACATTAGAGCTGCAGAGAGCTGATTGGCCAGACCGGCGGCCATCTTTGATCTGATAATTGGTTTGGATCTGTTGCTGGTTCTGAACTGAACGTTTGCTGCGTCTTGTCCTTCAGGAGAGAATAAAGTTTTGTTTGAGAGGAAATCTCTGCTCTCTGTCTGGTAACTAAAAGTTTCAGTTCTTTAGGGGAAACTCAGTTTAATTCATCTAATTATTTATCATCATCATACAGGAGATAAAAGCCTCTCAGTTTATTTTCCACCACATTCACTCATATTTGTCGTTATGTTCATTTAGTGAAAATAAAATACTCATGTTTCATGAATATTTTAGGCAGATATTCTGCTGCGTGTTTCGTACCGTTGACTCTACAGGTTTGATCCAGTTTGAAGTCAAATTACTGGAACTAACTGAGATATTTGTTTTGTTGACGTTTCAAAATGTCAAATCTTGAATATTTTTTGTCTCATGGCTTCATCTGTTTGATTGTCTTAAAGATTTCAGACAAAGATGAACAAACTATTAGCATCTGCCTTATTTATGGATGCAGTGCAGAATCAGCACAAATTAAATATCTACATGGCTAACATGTAGTGAAAGTACATTTATTTGAACATTCGCTAACATTCACATGCAGCACATGGATTAGTTAATTCATGAGTTATTAAGCATTAATAAACATTAAATAATAAGTTTTCAACATTAGTTACATATTTATTAATGGCTAAATGAAGCTAAATAAATAAATTGATACTAAAACCTTTAGATCAAATCCAGATTTTACTTCCTGGTTTACTGAAAACGGTTCCGGTCAGTTTGTCCTATTTGGACCCGGCCGGCTTCCACCGGCAGCTTCAGCAGGTCATTAGATCAACTTTCACTGCAATAAGACCGTTGATGAAGATTTGATGAAGATTTGATGAAGATTTGATGAAGATTTGATGAAGATTTGGTCGGATACATACCGATTCTGGTCAGAAGAACAAAGGGTTGCCAGGAGATGCCCAGCGGTCTGCTCTCCTGTTGGAACCTGATCACCATGTTTCTAATCTCTGGTTCCTCCTGGTTCGGTCTAATCTCTGGTTCTGGTTCCTCCTGGATCGGTCTAATCTCTGCTTCCTCCTGTCTGGACTGGAGCTCCTCTGCTGGTTCTGGAGCTCTGGGTCGGTCAGAACATGCGGCTTTGGCTGATCTGTAGCAACAAAGAGACACAGGAGCTGGTTACCATGATGACCTCCAGGACTGGTGTCGGTTCTGACCCAGACAGCCTGGTCCGATCCTCTGGAAGCTTCCTGAGGAACGAACCAGGATTCCAGTAAGAAATGTTGAAACATTGATGGAGCTTCTGGTTCCAGTGCCGAACGTTCAGGCTACTGGTGACCAGAGCAACAACATCTAAACAATTAAAGGCTCTGTGACTTTGGCGTTAGCTTAAAGCGGGTTGGGGAGTCAATGGGACCAAATGGGTCAGAAGAACAAAAGCAAAATATTTTTAAAAAGTAAAATAATAAAAGAATCCTGGCCAAATTTCATAGAATCAGTTTTTAAGCTGAGAATCCAAACAGTGAAGCAGGATTATCCCATTTTGGGCAGCAAAGGGTTAATTAAGGCCCACAGCATCACTATCCATGAATCTCTGGAGATACTCAGAAGATATGAGCTGCAACACCAGTTGGGTGAATTTCTGGAATGAGTGTGAATAACAAGAAACACAGCGAGCCTCCCGACTGGCCCACCAGCTCTGGGTACACAGCAGAGTGCCTGACAGACTGTCCTCCAAATAATCAATACAATCGGCTTCAACAATAACTTTTTGTAACATCGTATATTGGATTTTGATTAGTAGCACAACTTTCAAATGAAATTCATACAATCTTTCACTTATAAATAAATAAAATCAGATAAATAAAAATAGACAGCAGTCAAATTGAACTAATAAACTATTTAACTTTAACTTCTAACTGAAACAGAGAACAAACAAACTGACACACAGGCAAATACAGCAAACCGACAACATAATAAACACTCTGACAAACTTAACTGAAAATAACTGACAACATACATTTCTGACATCTAACATTGTCATAAAACGGTGGTGGTGAGGTGGTGAGGCAGACGCTAGAGACCCAGGTAGGTGAATGGTGAGTAATTTAATGAAAATAAGTCCAATAACAACAACAAACAGTCAAAGACGTAGTCCGCGGCCAGGCAGCACGGCTGAGCGGAAGCCAGGGCTCAACGCCGGTAGCAACTGGTCTTACAGGCGGCTAAAAAAAACACACAACGGCAGACAAAGGCAAAAGTACGAACAAACAACGACAAGGACCCGACGAGGAACAAAGGACACAGGAGGGACTAAATACACTGAGGGTAATCAGGAGAACAAGACACACCTGGGAACAATCAAGGGGAAGACAGGACAACGAGGAGAACTCAGGACACAGAAACTCAGAATTAAACACAGAACCTGACAGTACCCCCCCCCTTAAGGGCGGCTACCAGACGCCCAAAACCAAAATCCAAAACTCAAAAACCAGGGTGGGGGCGGAGGGCGACGGAAGGAGGGCCAGAAAAACAAAAAACTACCCACAAAAGGGCGGAAACACAAGGAGGGGCCAAGAGTCCAAAACTAAACAGAAAGAGGGCAGAGGCGTCGAGGGGGGTCCGGAGGGCGGCCTCGGCGCCCGCGGCAGACCCCACGGGCGAGGTCCGGAGGGCGTCCATGGTGCCGAGGAACACTAGGGGGCACTGGAGGAACACTAGGGGGCACTGGAGGAGCACTAGGGGACACTGGAGGAGCACTAGGGGGCACTGGAGGAGCACTAGGGGGCACGGGAGGAGCACTAGGGGCTCGGGAGGAGCACTAGGGGCTCGGGAGGAACACTAGGGGGCACACTAGGGGGCACTGGAGGAACACTAGGGGGCACTGGAGGAACACTAGGGGGCACTGGAGGAACACTAGGGGGCACTGGAGGAGCACTAGGGGGCACTGGAGGAACACTAGGGGGCACTGGAGGAGCACTAGGGGGCACGGGAGGAGCACTAGGGGGCACTGGAGGAACACTAGGGGGCACTGGAGGAACACTAGGGGGCACTGGAGGAACACTAGGGGGCACTGGAGGAGCACTAGGGGGCTCGGGAGGAACACTAGGGGGCACTGGAGGAACACTAGGGGGCACTGGAGGAGCACTAGGGGGCTCGGGAGGAGCACTAGGGGGCACTGGAGGAACACTAGGGGGCACTGGAGGAACACTAGGGGGCTCGGGAGGAGCACTAGGGGGCACTGGAGGAGCACTAGGGGGCTCGGGAGGAGCACTAGGGATCTCGGAAGGAGCAGCGGCACGAGGAGCAGAGTCCACGGAGGCCGGAGCGGAATCTGGCGGAGCAGGAGCCGGAGGGAATCCGGCGGAGCAGGAGCAGAAGCCGGAGCGGGGTCCGGCGGAGCAGGAGCCGAAGCCGGAGCGGGGTCCGGCGGAGCAGGAGCCGAAGCCGGAGCGGGGTCCGGCGGAGCAGGAGCCGAAGCCGGAGCGGGGTCCGGCGGAGCAGGAGCCGAAGCCGGAGCGGGGTCCGGCGGAGCAGGAGCCGAAGCCGGAGCGGGGTCCGGCGGAGCAGCACGAGGAACAGCAGCCGGCGGAGCGGCACGTGGAACAGCGGCTGGAGCTGGGCTGGCGGAGCGGATGTCTGGCCTGGGAGGCAGAGGTTTAGCATCCCAGGCAGCAAGGCTGTCCGGCGTATCTCCTCTGCCTCCCGCTGCAGCTCCACCAGCGCGGGGTGCGGGAGACGAGGAACCCAATAGTCCAGTAGCAGGCCCAGGCGTATCGCGAACCCTGGCCGTCTCAGGGCGAACGTGGACGTGCTCTTTGCCTCCTCATACTCGCGGATCGTTCGGAGCAGCTCCTCTATACCCTCTGGGTCCATTATGCGGAACAGCGTGCCTCACCGTACTTCAGGTCGGGTCCTTCTGTCATAAAACGGTGGTGGTGAGGTGGTGAGGCAGACGCTAGAGACCCAGGTAGGTGAATGGTGAGTAATTTAATGAAAATAGTCCACAAAAACACAGTCAGAGTCCGCGGCCAGGCAGCACGGCTGAGCGGAAGCCAGGGCTCAACGCCGGTAGCAACTGGTCTTACAGGCGGCTAAAAAAAACACACAACGGCAGACAAAGGCAAAGTACGACAACGACAAGGACCCAACGAGGAACAAAGGACACAGGAGGGACTAAATACACTGAGGGTAATCAGGAGAACAAGACACACCTGGGAACAATCAAGGGGAAGACAGGACAACGAGGAGAACTCAGGACACAGAAACTCAGAATTAAACACAGAACCTGACAAACATAATAATTACCTGTAATGAGTGTGAATAACAGAAACACAGTGAGCCTCCCTGCTGCTCACCAGCTCTGGGTACTGCAGCAAAACTCCCCGTTAGTCTCAGAGCACAACCATCACTGCTGTTCAGAAAGGAACTGGACTCGATGACCAATCACAGCAGAGAGCCCAACACTGTGTGGAATCTGCAGTCCCGCCTCCTTTTATAGGCAACCAGTAGGGGGCGCCAAAAAAAAAACACTCACCACAGGACAACTAGGAAACCATTTTAGCAGAATTTTAACCGAACCATTTCAACTATGTTACCTTTATCAGTAAAAAACAATTTGATCCTGAACAACAACTGATGATTAACTGTTAATTCAATAATAAATAACTATCTGATGCATCATGGTGTGTTTCCTTAATAACAGGTCAGAGCTGCTCAGTAGTTTTTCATCTGCCTCTTTAAATATTTAAATGTTCATGGAAAACAAAACAAACACAGAAATATGGATCTTTAACTGTTTAAACGTCACAACCTGAATGTAATGAGGCGAACAGTCACCAAAGCGAAGGGAGAGCAGAAACAATGAATTGATTATTGATCCCAATTGATCCCTCCTTCATTGAGTCACTTTGTTCTGGATGTGAGGCAATCAGTGGTCATTAATCAGTGGTCATTAATCAGTGGTCATCAATCAGTGGTCATCAATCAGTGGTCATTAATCAGTGGTCATTAATCAGTGGTCATTAATCAGTGGTCATCAATCAGTGGTCATTAATCAGTGGTCATCAATCAGTGGTCATCAATCAGTGGTCATTAATCAGTGGTCATCAATCAGTGGTCATTAATCAGTGGTCATCAATCAGTGGTCATTAATCAGTGGTCATCAATCAGTGGTCATTAATCAGTGGTCATCAATCAGTGGTCATTAATCAGTGGTCATTAATCAGTGGTCATCAATCAGTGGTCATTAATCAGTGGTCATCAATCAGTGGTCATTAATCAGTGGTCATCAATCAGTGGTCATTAATCAGTGGTCATTAATCAGTGATCATTAATCAGTGGTCATCAATCAATCAATCAATCAATCAATCAATCAATCAAATTGTATTTGTATAGCACATTTCAGCAACAAGGCATTTCAAAGTGCTTTACATCATAAACACAAGAACACAAAGTCATGCAACATATAATAGACAATACATTGTCTATTATGAATTGTCTATATTACATTTCAAATCAAACTCTAACCAGCTGGTTTTTAGTTGAAATTTAAAGGAAGTCAGGTTTCTGCTGGTTTACAGTTTTCAGCATCTATGCACCAGATTTGTGGTGCATAGATGCTGAAAGCTGCTTCTCCTCTCTTGGTTCTGGTTCTGGGGATGCAGAGCAGAACCAGAACCAGAACCTGAGAGTCTGGAAGGTTGATACAACAACAGCAGATCTTTGATGTATTGTGGTGCTAAACCGTTCAGTGATTTATAAACTAACAACAGTATTTTAAAGTCTATTCTTTGAGCTACAGGGAGCCAGTGGAGGGACTTTAAAACTGCTGTTATGTCTCTATCTTCCTGGTTCTAGTGAGAACAGGAGCAGCAGCTTCTGGATCAGCAGCTTCTGGATCAGCAGCTTCTAGATCAGCAGCTTCTAGATCAGCAGCTTCTGGATCAGCAGCTTCTAGATCAGCTGGTTCTGGATCAGCAGCTTCTAGATCAGCAGCTTCTGGATCAGCAGCTTCTGGATCAGCAGCTTCTGGATCAGCTGCAGCTGGAGGATTGATTTGTTGGACAGGATTGTGAAGACGCTGTTACAATAATCAATGCGACTAAAGATCAATCAGAGGTCATCAATCATTGGTCATCAAATATCATATCATACACCTTTTGTCATTTCTGGTGAAATGAAGCAGATTGACCTTTAATCCTTTATTTTAGTGATAAATCTGGACAAATATTTTCTTCTTATGCTGTGAATTTATTGGAAACGTTTGAGTCAAACCAAAATGACCCAATGTGTGTAAAATATTCATTTTAATATGTTTTGAATTGGAAGCATTAATAATGTATACATTATGGCCAGTTCATATTTATTCATAATAATGATTGACTAATATTTTCCTCCTTAACCCTGCAGAGGTTCTGGTTCTGTTTGGAGGAGTTGCTGGTACCAGCAGCTTTAACTTCGACACTTTTTCACAGATCTGAAGCTAAACTTCCTTAGAGACTTAGACTTGACTTTATTGATCCCTTGGGAAGACTCCCTCAGGAAATTATAGTTACCAGCAGCTCACAGGCAAAAATGTGGCACACAGTAAGCATACACAAAAGAATACAAAAAAATATAAATTAAATACAAAACAAAGAATATAAATACAACACAAAAGGAAATTATAGCAATTTGGTGGATAGATTGACCAGTGATATGGTATTGCACTGTATGGTTTGGCCTGATAAATATGGAGTTCACATTTGTAGAAAAACTACTCCTTCTTCCCTCTGTCCTGTGTCACCTCCGACCCCCCAGTGAGGAGTTGTACAGTCTGAAGGCGTGGGGGACAAAGGAGTTCTTGAATCTATTGGTCCGGCACTTGGGAAGCAGCAGTCTGTCACTGAACAGGCTCCTCTGGCTGCTGATGACGGCATGTAGAGAGTGGCTGCTATCGTCCATGATGTCCAGCAGTTTGTTCAGTGTCCTCGCCTCTGCCACCGTCACCAGAGAGTCCAACTTCATGCCGACCACAGAGCCGGCACGCCTGATCAGTTTGTCCAGTCTGGACGTGTCCTTCTTGGATGTGCTGCCTCCGCAGCACACCACGGTGTAGAAGAGGACACTGGCGATCACTGACTGGTAGAACATCCACAGCAGTTTGCTGCAGATGTTAAAGGACCGCAGTCTCCTCAGGAAGTACATCCTGCTCTGCACCTTCCCGTACAGGTGGCTGGTGTGTTTTGACCAATCCAGTTTACTGTCCAGCCACAGCCCGAGGTACTTGTAGGAGTCCACGACCTCAACCTCCGTTCCCTCTAGTACGACTGGTCTCGGCTTTGGTCTGGACCTCCCAAAGTCTATAACCAGCTCCTTCGTCTTAGAGGTGTTGAGTTCCAGGTGGTTTGTGTGGCACCAGAGAGCAAAGTCCCTCACCAGACAGCGATATTCCTCCTCTCCGTCGTCCCTGATACATCCGACTATGGCTGTGTCATCTGCATACTTCTGTATGTGGCACAGCTCCGAGTTGTAGTGGAAGTCAGAGGAGTACAGGGTGAAGAGAAGAGGGGCCAGCACTGTGCCCTGAGGGGCTCCTGTGCTGCTGACCACAGTGTCAGACACGGTGTCCTTTAGCCTGACATACTGCGGCCTGTTGGTGAGGTAACTATGGATCCAGGTGACCAGGTGCTGGTCCACTCCCATGCTATTTAGTTTGTCCTGGAGCAGAAGGGGCTGGATTGTATTGAAGGCACTGGAGAAGTCCAAGAAAAGGATCCTCACTGTGCCACTGCCCTTATCCAGGTGGGAGTGGGCCCGGTGCAGCAGGTAGAGGATGGCATCCTCCACACCAACATCTGCCTGGTAGGCGAATTGCAGGAGGTCCTGAGCATGTTCCACCTGAGGTCTGAGGAGGCCGAGGAAGAGCCGCTCCAACGTCTTCATCAGGTGTGAAGTGAGTGCCACGGGCCGAAAGTCATTCAGCTCGCTGGGCCTGTTCTTCTTGGGCACTGGGACGATGCAGGATGTCTTCCAGAGGGTGGGCACTTCCCTTAGCTGTAGGCTGAGGTTGAAGATCCGCTGTAGTGGCTCTCCCAGTTCAGCAGCGCAGGTCTTCAGCAGCCTTGGACACACCTGGTCCGGCCCTGCTGCTTTCCTGGGCTTGAGCTTCCTCAGCTGTTCTCTGACCTGGTCTGTGGTGATGTGGGGTGGAGGTTGTGCTGAGGTGTGGGGGGGTTGTCATGTTTTGTTGTCTGTGGGGAGGTGTGTGGTAAGGAGCAGAGGTTGCTGCAGTGAGAGAGGGGGTTGGGAGGGCACAGACTGGTTGAACCTGTTGAAGAAGTTGTTCAGGTCGTTTGCCCTCTCCATTGTTCCCCCAACGACTCTGGTCTTTGTGTTGAGGCCAGTGATGGTCCTCACACCTTCCCAGACCTCCCTCATGTTGTTCTCTCTCAGCTTCTGCTCCACCTTTCTCCTGTAGCTGTCTTTTGCTTCCCTCACACACTGCTTCACCTCCTGCTGTGCTGCCTTCATGGCCTCCCTGTCTCCTCTCCTGAAGGCAACCTTCTTCTTGTTGAGGACAGTTTTGACTTCCCGCGTTACCCAAGGCTTGTTATTAGGGTAACAGCGGACAGTCTTAGCAGGGGATACCACATCTGCGCAGAAGTTCAGATAGTCCGTCAGGCAGTGTGTCAGCCCCTCTATGTCCTGGCCATGCGGGCTGAACAGTGCATCCCAGTCCATGGTGTTATAACAGTCTCTCAGAGCACTCTCCATCTCAGGGGACCACCTCCTGATGGAGCGAGCTGTTGTAGGCTGCTTTTGGACCAGGGGGGTGTACAGTGGCTGTAGGTGAACGATGTTGTGATCTGACTTCCCTAGTGGGGGGAGGGGTGTTGCTCTGTATGCATCCCTCACATTGGCATACAGGAGGTCGATTGTCCTGTTATTCCTGGTGGGGCAGTCAACAGCTTGGTGGAAAGTGGCCAAAGTAGAGTCCAAGGTCACATGGTTGAAGTCCCCAGAGATTATAATAAAAGCGTCAGGATGTTTTGTCTGTAGCCCTGCTGTGACAGAGTGGATTTTTTCACAGGCAGTGGTAGCGTCCGCTCTCGTGGGATGTAAACGCAGATGGAGATCACGTGACTGAACTCCCTCGGCAGGTAGTATGGCCGCAAGCTAACGACTAGATAAATATGATGATAAAAACACGACGGGAAAGTCAAACGAAACAGGATTTTGGTCTTTAGTTCCAAATGTGCAGAGAGTCAAAGAGCTGTTGGAGTTTCTGGATGAAGCTGTGAAGCAGCGACTTCATCCACCAACAAACTGTCCGACTGAAGGCGGCTCAGCCAGGAAGAGATGAACACTGACCTTCAGATTCATGTCAGATCAAACCATAGTTGGTCTGTTTGGACCTGATGACCATCGATACATTTGGAGTGAAAACGAAGACGCTTGTACCGTCCTCACTGTGAAGTAAAGTGGTGGCAGCATCATGCTGTGGGGCTGCACTTCATAAACCAGATGGACTCATGAGGAAAGAACTTTCTGTAGAGACTCAGGCTGGTCTTCAAATGGAAAATATCCAAACTGGACTCGGTTCCACCGGGTCCATCAGGAGGACCGGACCAGAACCGGACCAGAACCGGACCAGAACCTGACCAAAGGTTTAAATAAATCTGTATTTATAAACATCTCCTGATATTTATCAAGCTGTGAAACAAAGACAGAAAATCAGGGACTGAGTTTCAAAAAATATTTAATAACTGATTCAAGAAACATCTGAACTGATTGATCACATTACAGATCAATTTAATCACAACTGAATTTACACAAAGACATTTTCATATTGTCAATAGTATTTTATCCCAAACAAGATCAAATTATTTTTTTAAATAACTCATAAAGTCCAATCCAGTTAAAAGTTTAAGAACAGAAAAATCATTGATATGGAAACGTTTCTTCATGACTTAACATTTATTAAAATATGTGCCAAACAAAGAGCTGCTGACAGAAACTACGAAGCAGCAGTCAAATAATAAAAGATAACAAAATCTAAATAATCTAAAACTAGAGAATAAAGAACAGAGGAGTCAAGTTCATCACAGGTCAGAAGAACCAGGTCGCCCAAAACTAAAGCAGAAAAACCATGAAACCAAAACTCTAAAGACCTTTGACCTTTGTGATGTTGGAATAAAGAGAAACTGAGAATATTGTTTACCGGCTGATCCAGCAGAACAATCTGAGGATGAACCAAATAAATATTCAGGAACTTTCTTCACATCAACCACGTTTACTGAGAACCTTTTATTCAAACAATTATCAAGAAATGTTTCTACTGTACAGTTTATATTTTATGCCACGTGTCACATACATGCAGCTTCATTCATTCTCAGTTTCAGGAACTTTCTGGCTGCCTTTGGTTTAACAACACAGTTCAGACTAACATGAGCAAACGGCTGATTTAGCTCTGATATGAGGATCAGACGAGTCCCTCGTTCTGCTGCTTTAACTTCCCCACAGGACTCAGATTTCATGTGACGGTTCAGCTGAAAGGCTGAGGAAAAACATGAGTGGAGTTTCTCATGTGTCTGCAACCAGAGCATGAGATGAACTTTTTCTCACAGGCTGCACATCAGTAGGACTTCTCATCCCTGTGCCTTCTCCTGTGGACCAGCATCGTTTCCCAGTAGAGCATCGTTTCCCAGTAGAGCATCGTTTCCCAGTAGAGCGTCGTTTCCCAGTAGAGCGTCGTTTCCCAGTAGAGCGTCGTTTCCCAGTAGAGCATCGTTTCCCAGTAGAGCATCGTTTCCCAGTAGAGCATCGTTTCCCAGTAGAGCATCGTTTCCCAGTAGAGCATCGTTTCCCAGTAGAGCATCGTTTCCCAGTTGTCTCGTCGCTGTGGTTTCCGATGTGCGTCAGTGGAGCAGATTCCCTGAGAATCGCTCCCCGTTTGTCTCACATGGATGCTCTGTGAAGGCTGTGCTCTGCCATGTGGATTCTCAGGGCCTTTGCAGAACTGAAGTTTTTCCCGCAGGTTTTACATGAGTCCAGCTTCATGAAGTGGGTGCTCATGTGAGTCACTAGAGATTTTATATAAACATACCTTTTCCCACATTTATGACAACAAATGACGTTTCCTTTCCTTCTGGCTTTCCTTTGAGGTTTGTTGGACTTGGTTGGAAGACGTTTTTGTTTGTCTTTTGTTCTTTGAAGGTTTTGATCCAGATGCTCGTTGATCCGATGAGGATCTGAGTTCAAACCGTCCTGAGCTGCAGGGAGGTTCTGATCAGCGTCTGGTTCCAGCTCACATTCTTCATCTGACAGAGGTTTCATGAAGGCGTCGCAGTCCGGTGGCAGCTGCGGTTCTTCAGGCCCGATCTCCTGATGTGGCGGTTCTGGTTCTGGTTCCCTCTGGTCCAGAACCTCCTCCGTCCTGCAGACATGTTGCTTTGGAAAGTCTGGAAGGACAAACAGGAACAAGAGAAACTGATCAGCAGTTTTTCCTGAAACCACCAGCAGGTTCTGGAGGCTAAAGGAGAATAAAGTTTATTTCATATTTTGCAGTTTCTGGACGGGGAAACTTCAGGACATTAGAGCTGCAGAGAGCTGATTGGCCAGACCGGCGGCCATCTTTGATCTGATAATTGGTTTGGATCTGTTGCTGGTTCTGAAATGAACGTTTGCTGCGTCTTGTCCTTCAGGAGAGAATAAAGTTTTGTTTGAGAGGAAATCTCTGCTCTCTGTCTGGTAACTAAAAGTTTCAGTTCTTTAGGGGAAACTCAGTTTAATTCATCTAATTATTTATCATCATCATACAGGAGAATAAAAGCCTCTCAGTTTATTTTCCACCACATTCACTCATATTTGTCGTTTATGTTCATTTAGTGAAAATAAAATATTCATGGTTTCATGCAGATATTCTGCTGCGTGTTTCGTACCGTTGACTCTACAGGTTTGATCCAGTTTGAAGTCAAATTACTGGAACTAACTGAGATATTTGTTTTGTTGACGTTTCAAAATGTCAAATCTTGAATATTTTTTGTCTCATGGCTTCATCTGGTTTGATTGTCTTAAAGATTTCAGACAAAGATGAACAAACTATTAGCATCTGCCTTATTTATGGATGCAGTGCAGAATCAGCACAAATTAAATATCTACATGGCTAACATGTAGTGAAAGTACATTTATTTGAACATTCGCTAACATTCACATGCAGCACATGGATTAGTTAATTCATGAGTTATTAAGCATTAATAAACATTAAATAATAAGTTTTCAACATTAGTTACATATTTATTAATGGCTAAATGAAGCTAAATAAATAAATTGATACTAAAACCTTTAGATCAAATCCAGATTTTACTTCCTGGTTTACTGAAAACGGTTCTGGTCAGTTTGTCCTATTTGGACCCGGCCGGCTTCCACCGGCAGCTTCAGCAGGTCATTAGATCAACTTTCACTGCAATAAGACCGTTGATGAAGATTTGATGAAGATTTGATGAAGATTTGATGAAGATTTGATGAAGATTTGATGAAGATTTGATGAAGATTTGATGAAGATTTGGTCGGATACATACCGATTCTGGTCAGAAGAACAAAGGGTTGCCAGGAGATGCCCAGCGGTCTGCTCTCCTGTTGGAACCTGATCACCATGTTTCTAATCTCTGGTTCCTCCTGGTTCGGTCTAATCTCTGGTTCTGGTTCCTCCTGGATCGGTCTAATCTCTGCTTCCTCCTGGTCTGGACTGGAGCTCCTCTGCTGGTTCTGGAGCTCTGGGTCGGTCAGAACATGCGGCTTTGGCTGATCTGTAGCAACAAAGAGACACAGGAGCTGGTTACCATGATGACCTCCAGGACTGGTGTCGGTTCTGACCCAGACAGCCTGGTCCGATCCTCTGGAAGCTTCCTGAGGAACGAACCAGGATTCCAGTAAGAAATGTTGAAACATTGATGGAGCTTCTGGTTCCAGTGCCGAACGTTCAGAGGCTACTGGTGACCAGAGCAACAACATCTAAACAATTAAACGCTCTGTGACTTTGGCGTTAGCTTAAAGCGGGTTGGGGAGTCAATGGGACCAAATGGGTCAGAAGAACAAAAGCAGAAATATTTTTAAAAAGGAAAATAATAAAAAGAATCCTGGCCAAATTTCATAGAATCAGTTTTTAAGCTGAGAATCCAAACAAGCAGTGAAGCAGGATTATCCCATTTTGGGCAGCAAAGGGTTAATTAAAGGCCCACAGCATCACTATCCATGAATCTCTGGAGATACTCAGAAGATATGAGCTGCAACACCAGTTGGGTGAATTTCTGGAATGAGTGTGAATAACAAGAAACACAGCGAGCCTCCCGACTGGCCCACCAGCTCTGGGTACACAGCAGAGTGCCTGACAGACTGTCCTCCAAATAATCAATACAATCGGCTTCAACAATAACTTTTTGTAACAGGTGATCGTATATTGGATTTTGATTAGTAGCACAACTTTCAAATGAAATTCATACAATCTTTCACTTATAAATAAATAAAATCAGATAAATAAAAATAGACAGCAGTCAAATTGAACTAATAAACTATTTAACTTTAACTTCTAACTGAAACAGAGAACAAACAAACTGACACACAGGCAAATACAGCAAACCGACAACATAATAAACACTCTGACAAACTTAACTGAAAAATAACTGACAACATACATTTCTGACATCTAACATTGTCATAAAACGGTGGTGGTGAGGTGGTGAGGCAGACGCTAGAGACCCAGGTAGGTGAATGGTGAGTAATTTAATGAAAATAGTCCACAAAAACACAGTCAGAGTCCGCGGCCAGGCAGCACGGCTGAGCGGAAGCCAGGGCTCAACGCCGGTAGCAACTGGTCTTACAGGCGGCTAAAAAAAACACACAACGGCAGACAAAGGCAAAAGTACGAACAAACAACGACAAGGACCCGACGAGGAACAAAGGACACAGGAGGGACTAAATACACTGAGGGTAATCAGGAGAACAAGACACACCTGGGAACAATCAAGGGGAAGACAGGACAACGAGGAGAACTCAGGACACAGAAACTCAGAATTAAACACAGAACCTGACAGTACCCCCCCCCCTTAAAGGGCGGCTACCAGACGCCCAAAACCAAAATCCAAAACTCAAAAACCAGGGTGGGCGGAGGGGCGACGGAAGGAGGGCCAGAAAACAAAAAACTACCCACAAAAGGTGGGCGGAAACACAAGGAGGGGCCAAGAGTCCAAAACTAAACAGAAAGAGGGCAGAGGCGTCGAGGGGGGTCCGGAGGGCGTCCTCGGCGCCCGCGGCAGACCCCACGGGGGAGGTCCGGAGGGCGTCCGCGGCGCCCGAGCCAGACCCCACTGGCGAGGTCCGGAGGGCGTCCATGGTGCCGAGGAACACTAGGGGGCACTGGAGGAACACTAGGGGGCACTGGAGGAACACTAGGGGGCACTGGAGGAACACTAGGGGGCTCGGGAGGAGCACTAGGGGGCTCGGGAGGAGCACTAGGGGGCTCGGGAGGAGCACTAGGGGACTCGGGAGGAGCACTAGGGGACTCGGGAGGAGCACTAGGGGACTCGGGAGGAGCACTAGGGGACTCGGGAGGAGCACTAGGGATCTCGGGAGGAGCACTAGGGGACTCGGGAGGAGCACTAGGGGGCTTGGGAGGAGCACTAGGGATCTCGGAAGGAGCAGCGCACGAGGAGCAGAGTCCACGGAGGCCGGAGCGGAATCTGGCGGAGCAGGAGCCGGAGCAGGAGCCGGAGCAGGAGCCGAAGCCGGAGCGGGGTCCGGCGGAGCAGGAGCCGAAGCCGGAGCGGGGTCCGGCGGAGCAGGAGCCGAAGCCGGAGCGGGGTCCGGCGGAGCAGGAGCCGAAGCCGGAGCGGGGTCCGGCGGAGCAGGAGCCGAAGCCGGAGCGGGGTCCGGCGGAGCAGGAGCCGAAGCCGGAGCGGGGTCCGGCGGAGCAGGAGCCGAAGCCGGAGCGGGGTCCGGCGGAGCAGGAGCCGAAGCCGGAGCGGGGTCCGGCGGAGCAGGAGCCGAAGCCGGAGCGGGGTCCGGCGGAGCAGGAGCCGAAGCCGGAGCGGGGTCCGGCGGAGCAGGAGCCGAAGCCGGAGCCGAAGCCGGAGCGGGGTCCGGCGGAGCAGGAGCCGAAGCCGGAGCGGGGTCCGGCGGAGCAGGAGCCGAAGCCGGAGCGGGGTCCGGCGGAGCAGGAGCCGAAGCCGGAGCGGGGTCCGGCGGAGCAGGAGCCGAAGCCGGAGCGGGGTCCGGCGGAGCAGGAGCCGAAGCCGGAGCGGGGTCCGGCGGAGCAGCACGAGGAACAGCAGCCGGCGGAGCGGCACGTGGAACAGCGGCTGGAGCTGGGCTGGCGGAGCGGATGTCTGGCCTGGGAGGCAGAGGTTTAGCATCCCAGGCAGCAAAGGCTGTCCGGCGTATCTCCTCTGCCTCCCGCTGCAGCTCCACCAGCGCGGGGTGCGGGAGACGAGGAACCCAATAGTCCAGTAGCAGGCCCAGGCGTATCGCGAACCCTGGCCGTCTCAGGGCGAACGTGGACGTGCTCTTTGCCTCCTCATACTCGCGGATCGTTCGGAGCAGCTCCTCTATACCCTCTGGGTCCATTATGCGGAACAGCGTGCCTCACCGTACTTCAGGTCGGGTCCTTCTGTCATAAAACGGTGGTGGTGAGGTGGTGAGGCAGACGCTAGAGACCCAGGTAGGTGAATGGTGAGTAATTTAATGAAAATAGTCCACAAAAACACAGTCAGAGTCCGCGGCCAGGCAGCACGGCTGAGCGGAAGCCAGGGCTCAACGCCGGTAGCAACTGGTCTTACAGGCGGCTAAAAAAAACACACAACGGCAGACAAAGGCAAAAGTACGAACAAACAACACAAGGACCCGACGAGGAACAAAGGACACAGGAGGGACTAAATACACTGAGGGTAATCAGGAGAACAAGACACACCTGGGAACAATCAAGGGGAAGACAGGACAACGAGGAGAACTCAGGACACAGAAACTCAGAATTAAACACAGAACCTGACAAACATAATATTAATTACCTGTAATGAGTGTGAATAACAGAAACACAGTGAGCCTCCCTGCTGCTCCACCAGCTCTGGGTACTGCAGCAAAACTCCCGTTAGTCTCAGAGCACAACCATCACTGCTGTTCAGAAAGGAACTGGACTCGATGACCAATCACAGCAGAGAGCCCAACAGACTGTGTGGAATCTGCAGTCCCGCCTCCTTTTATAGGCAACCAGTAGGGGGCGCCAAAAAAAAACACTCACCACAGGACAACTAGGAAACCATTTTAGCAGAATTTTAACCGAACCATTTCAACTATGTTACCTTTATCAGTAAAAAAATTTGATCCTGAACAACTGATGATTAACTGTTAATTCAATAATAAATAACTATCTGATGCATCATGGTGTGTTTCCTTAATAACAGGTCAGAGCTGCTCAGTAGTTTTTCATCTGCCTCTTTAAATATTTAAATGTTCATGGAAGAAACAAAACAAACACAGAAATATGGATCTTTAACTGTTTAAACGTCACAACCTGAATGTAATGAGGCGAACAGTCACCAAAGCGACGGGAGAGCAGAAACAATGAATTGATTATTGATCCTAATTGATCCCTTGATCATTGAGTCACTTTGTTCTGGATGTGAGGCAATCAGTGGTCATCAATCAGTGGTCATCAATCAGTGGTCATCAATCAGTGGTCATTAATCAGTGGTCATTAATCAGTGGTCATCAATCAGTGGTCATCAATCAGTGGTCATTAATCAGTGGTCATCAATCAGTGGTCATTAATCAGTGGTCATTAATCAGTGGTCATTAATCAGTGGTCATCAATCAGTGGTCATTAATCAGTGGTCATCAATCAGTGGTCATTAATCAGTGGTCATTAATCAGTGGTCATCAATCAGTGGTCATCAATCAATCAATCAAATTGTATTTGTATAGCACATTTCAGCAACAAGGCATTTCAAAGTGCTTTACATCATGAACACAAGAACACAAAGTCATGCAACATATAATAAATACATTGTCTATTATGAATTGTCTATATTACATTTCAAATCAAACTCTAACCAGCTGGTTTTTAGTTGAAATTTAAAGGAAGTCAGGGTTTCTGCTGGTTTACAGTTTTCAGCATCTATGCACCAGATTTGTGGTGCATAGATGCTGAAAGCTGCTTCTCCTCTCTTGGTTCTGGTTCTGGGGATGCAGATCAGAACCAGAACCAGAACCTGAGAGTCTGGAAGGTTGATACAACAACAGCAGATCTTTGATGTATTGTGGTGCTAAACCGTTCAGTGATTTATAAACTAACAACAGTATTTTAAAGTCTATTCTTTGAGCTACAGGGAGCCAGTGGAGGGACTTTAAAACTGCTGTTATGTCTCTATCTTCCTGGTTCTAGTGAGAACAGGAGCAGCAGCTTCTGGATCAGCAGCTTCTGGATCAGCAGCTTCTGGATCAGCAGCTTCTGGATCAGCAGCTTCTGGATCAGCAGCTTCTGGATCAGCAGCTTCTGGATCAGCAGCTTCTGGATCAGCAGCTTCTGGATCAGCTGCAGCTGGAGGATTGATTTGTTGGTCAGGCCTGTGAAGACGCTGTTACAATAATCAATGCGACTAAAGATCAATCAGAGGTCATCAATAATTGGTCATCAAATATCATATCATACACCTTTTGTCATTTCTGGTGAAATGAAGCAGATTGACCTTTAATCCTTTATTTTAGTGATAAATCTGGACACAATATTTTCTTCTTATGCTGTGAATTTATTGGAAACCTTTGAGTCAAACCAAAATGACCCAATGTGTGTAAAATATTCATTTTAATATGTTTTGAATTGGAAGCATTAATAATGTATACATTATGGCCAGTTCATATTTATTCATAAATAATGATTGACTAATATTTTCCTCCTTAACCCTGCAGAGGTTCTGGTTCTGTTTGGAGGAGTTGCTGGTACCAGCAGCTTTAACTTCGACACTTTTTCACAGATCTGAAGCTAAACTTCCTGAAATATGATGATAAAAACACGACGGGAAAGTCAAACGAAACAGGATTTTGGTCTTTAGTTGCAAATGTGCAGAGAGTCAAAGAGCTGTTGGAGTTTCTGGATGAAGCTGTGAAGCAGCGACTTCATCCACCAACAAACTGTCCGACTGAAGGCGGCTCAGCCAGGAAGAGATGAACACTGACCTTCAGATTCATGTCAGATCAAACCATAGTTGGTCTGTTTGGACCTGATGACCATCGATACATTTGGAGTGAAAACGAAGACGCTTGTACCGTCCTCACTGTGAAGTAAAGTGGTGGCAGCATCATGCTGTGGGGCTGCACTTCATAAACCAGATGGACTCATGAGGAAAGAACTTTCTGTAGAGACTCAGGCTGGTCTTCAAATGGAAAATATCCAAACTGGACTCGGTTCCACCGGGTCCATCAGGAGGACCGGACCAGAACCGGACCAGAACCGGACCAGAACCTGACCAAAGGTTTAAATAAATCTGTATTTATAAACATCTCCTGATATTTATCAAGCTGTGAAACAAAGACAGAAAATCAGGGACTGAGTTTCAAAAAATATTAATAACTGATTCAAGAAACATCTGAACTGATTGATCACATTTACAGATCAATTTAATCACAACTGAATTTACACAAAGACATTTTCATATTGTCAATAGTATTTTATCCCAAACAAGATCAAATTATTTTTTTAAATAACTCATAAAGTCCAATCCAGTTAAAAGTTTAAGAACAGAAAAATCATTGATATGGAAACGTTTCTTCATGACTTAACATTTATTAAAATATGTGCCAAACAAAGAGCTGCTGACAGAAACTACGAAGCAGCAGTCAAATAATAAAAGATAACAAAATCTAAATAATCTAAAACTAGAGAATAAAGAACAGAGGAGTCAAGTTCATCACAGGTCAGAAGAACCAGGTCGCCCAAAACTAAAGCAGAAAAACCATGAAACCAAAACTCTAAAGACCTTTGACCTTTGTGATGTTGGAATAAAGAGAAACTGAGAATATTGTTTACCGGCTGATCCAGCAGAACAATCTGAGGATGAACCAAATAAATATTCAGGAACTTTCTTCACATCAACCACGTTTACTGAGAACCTTTTATTCAAACAATTATCAAGAAATGTTTCTACTCTACAGTTTATATTTTATGCCACGTGTCACATACATGCAGCTTCATTCATTCTCAGTTTCAGGAACTTTCTGGCTGCCTTTGGTTTAACAACACAGTTCAGACTAACATGAGCAAACGGCTGATTTAGCTCTGATATGAGGATCAGACGAGTCCCTCGTTCTGCTGCTTTAACTTCCCCACAGGACTCAGATTTCATGTGACGGTTCAGCTGAAAGGCTGAGGAAAAACATGAGTGGAGTTTCTCATGTGTCTGCAACCAGAGCATGAGATGAACTTTTTCTCACAGGCTGCACATCAGTAGGACTTCTCATCCCTGTGCCTTCTCCTGTGGACCAGCATCGTTTCCCAGTAGAGCATCGTTTCCCAGTAGAGCATCGTTTCCCAGTAGAGCATCGTTTCCCAGTAGAGCATCGTTTCCCAGTAGAGCATCGTTTCCCAGTAGAGCATCGTTTCCCAGTTGTCTCGTCGCTGTGGTTTCCGATGTGCGTCAGTGGAGCAGATTCCCTGAGAATCGCTCCCCGTTTGTCTCACATGGATGCTCTGTGAAGGCTGTGCTCTGCCATGTGGATTCTCAGGGCCTTTGCAGAACTGAAGTTTTTCCCGCAGGTTTTACATGAGTCCAGCTTCATGAAGTGGGTGCTCATGTGAGTCACTAGAGATTTTATATAAACATACCTTTTCCCACATTTATGACAACAAATGACGTTTCCTTTCCTTCTGGCTTTCCTTTGAGGTTTGTTGGACTTGGTTGGAAGACGTTTTTGTTTGTCTTTTGTTCTTTGAAGGTTTTGATCCAGATGCTCGTTGATCCGATGAGGATCTGAGTTCAAACCGTCCTGAGCTGCAGGGAGGTTCTGATCAGCGTCTGGTTCCAGCTCACATTCTTCATCTGACAGAGGTTTCATGAAGGCGTCGCAGTCCGGTGGCAGCTGCGGTTCTTCAGGCCCGATCTCCTGATGTGGCGGTTCTGGTTCTGGTTCCCTCTGGTCCAGAACCTCCTCCGTCCTGCAGACATGTTGCTTTGGAAAGTCTGGAAGGACAAACAGGAACAAGAGAAACTGATCAGCAGTTTTTCCTGAAACCACCAGCAGGTTCTGGAGGCTAAAGGAGAATAAAGTTTATTTCATATTTTGCAGTTTCTGGACGGGGAAACTTCAGGACATTAGAGCTGCAGAGAGCTGATTGGCCAGACCGGCGGCCATCTTTGATCTGATAATTGGTTTGGATCTGTTGCTGGTTCTGAACTGAACGTTTGCTGCGTCTTGTCCTTCAGGAGAGAATAAAGTTTTGTTTGAGAGGAAATCTCTGCTCTCTGTCTGGTAACTAAAAGTTTCAGTTCTTTAGGGAAACTCAGTTTAATTCATCTAATTATTTATCATCATCATACAGGAGAATAAAAGCCTCTCAGTTTATTTTCCACCACATTCACTCATATTTGTCGTTTATGTTCATTTAGTGAAAATAAAATATTCATGGTTTCATGCAGATATTCTGCTGCGTTTTCGTACCGTTGACTCTACAGGTTTGATCCAGTTTGAAGTCAAATTACTGGAACTAACTGAGATATTTGTTTTGTTGACGTTTCAAAATGTCAAATCTTGAATATTTTTTGTCTCATGGCTTCATCTGGTTTGATTGTCTTAAAGATTTCAGACAAAGATGAACAAACTATTAGCATCTGCCTTATTTATGGATGCAGTGCAGAATCAGCACAAATTAAATATCTACATGGCTAACATGTAGTGAAAGTACATTTATTTGAACATTCGCTAACATTCACATGCACATGGATTAGTTAATTCATGAGTTATTAAGCATTAATAAACATTAAATAATAAGTTTTCAACATTAGTTACATATTTATTAATGGCTAAATGAAGCTAAATAAATAAATTGATACTAAAACCTTTAGATCAAATCCAGATTTTACTTCCTGGTTTACTGAAAACGGTTCTGGTCAGTTTGTCCTATTTGGACCCGGCCGGCTTCCACCGGCAGCTTCAGCAGGTCATTAGATCAACTTTCACTGCAATAAGACCGTTGATGAAGATTTGATGAAGATTTGATGAAGATTTGATGAAGATTTGATGAAGATTTGATGAAGATTTGATGAAGATTTTGATGAAGATTTGATGAAGATTTGATGAAGATTTGATGAAGATTTGATGAAGATTTGATGAAGATTTGATGAAGATTTGATGAAGATTTGATGAAGATTTGATGAAGATTTGGTCGGATACATACCGATTCTGGTCAGAAGAACAAAGGGTTGCCAGGAGATGCCAGCGGTCTGCTCTCCTGTTGGAACCTGATCACCATGTTTCTAATCTCTGGTTCCTCCTGGTTCGGTCTAATCTCTGGTTCTGGTTCCTCCTGGATCGGTCTAATCTCTGCTTCCTCCTGGTCTGGACTGGAGCTCCTCTGCTGGTTCTGGAGCTCTGGGTCGGTCAGAACATGCGGCTTTGGCTGATCTGTAGCAACAAAGAGACACAGGAGCTGGTTACCATGATGACCTCCAGGACTGGTGTCGGTTCTGACCCAGACAGCCTGGTCCGATCCTCTGGAAGCTTCCTGAGGAACGAACCAGGATTCCAGTAAGAAATGTTGAAACATTGATGGAGCTTCTGGTTCCAGTGCCGAACGTTCAGAGGCTACTGGTGACCAGAGCAACAACATCTAAACAATTAAAGGCTCTGTGACTTTGGCGTTAGCTTAAAGCGGGTTGGGGAGTCAATGGGACCAAATGGGTCAGAAGAACAAAAGCAAAATATTTTTAAAAAGAAAAATAATAAAAAGAATCCTGGCCAAATTTCATAGAATCAGTTTTTAAGCTGAGAATCCAAACAAGCAGTGAAGCAGGATTATCCCATTTTGGGCAGCAAAGGGTTAATTAAAGGCCCACAGCATCACTATCCATGAATCTCTGGAGATACTCAGAAGATATGAGCTGCAACACCAGTTGGGTGAATTTCTGGAATGAGTGAATAACAAGAAACACAGCGAGCCTCCCGACTGGCCCACCAGCTCTGGGTACACAGCAGAGTGCCTGACAGACTGTCCTCCAAATAATCAATACAATCGGCTTCAACAATAACTTTTTGTAACAGGTGATCGTATATTGGATTTTGATTAGTAGCACAACTTTCAAATGAAATTCATACAATCTTTCACTTATAAATAAATAAAATCAGATAAATAAAAATAGACAGCAGTCAAATTGAACTAATAAACTATTTAACTTTAACTTCTAACTGAAACAGAGAACAACAAACTGACACACAGGCAAATACAGCAAACCGACAACATAATAAACACTCTGACAAACTTAACTGAAAAATAACTGACAACATACATTTCTGACATCTAACATAATATAATTACCTGTAATGAGTGTGAATAACAGAAACACAGTGAGCCTCCCTGCTGCTCCACCACTCTGGGTACTGCAGCAAAACTCCCCGTTAGTCTCAGAGCACAACCATCACTGCTGTTCAGAAAGGAACTGGACTCGATGACCAATCACAGCAGAGAGCCCAACGTGTGGAATCTGCAGTCCCGCCTCCTTTTATAGGCAACCAGTAGGGGGCGCCAAAAAAAAACACTCACCACAGGACAACTAGGAAACCATTTTAGCAGAATTTTAACCGAACCATTTCAACTATGTTACCTTTATCAGTAAAAAACAATTTGATCCTGAACAACAACTGATGATTAACTGTTAATTCAATAATAAATAACTATCTGATGCATCATGGTGTGTTTCCTTAATAACAGGTCAGAGCTGCTCAGTAGTTTTTCATCTGCCTCTTTAAATATTTAAATGTTCATGGAAGAAACAAAACAAACACAGAAATATGGATCTTTAACTGTTTAAACGTCACAACCTGAATGTAATGAGGCGAACAGTCACCAAAGTGACGGGAGAGCAGAAACAATGAATTGATTATTGATCCTAATGTAACTCCATACAGAGTCTGGTGAGTTTGATGTGAGCTTCATTCCTGCAGGTTTCCAGAACTTTAATTTCCTCCTCGTAGCTAATGATGGTTTTTTCTACCTGAGTGAAGATTTCCTCTGCAGCAGCAGTTAGTCTCTCTGATAAATCCCTCAGCTGCTGAACTGAACACATGGTGACTCAAACATCAGCTAACAAACAATAAAACATAACTGTTTAATTCTGCTGAGGGTCACAGCGCCGCAGCGCCACCTGCTGGAGCGCAGGGGAACTGCAGCCTGGCAGACAAAGCCTCTAAACCAGGATGGAAGCACTTTTCTAACTTTTCTCAGATTAAAACAAATGATCATGCCCAATTAACAAGCAATTCTGTATTATCTGTTTGAAACGGATCAGGCAGAAGATTTTATGATTTTCTGCCACTTTCATACTTATCAACTTATTAGATAATTACATCTGCAAACTTATTTCCACCTTACATGACATTTACACTCTCATCTTTAAGTGTACAATTATTATTTTTTTAAAAATGTATATCATCAATAGCATTTATGGACTTTAAAACATTAATCTTATAAATATAACAACATATTTTCCAATAAGCTCCTTTTAAACAGTTTTTAAACTGGTTTATTTTCTACATCTTTGAACTCATCATTTAATCGTTTCCATAAATCATAAACAAAAGCTCTTTTTGGTTGCTCTAATCCATTACTTTTCAAAATGTCCTTCTTGTCTTTTTAACCCCTCTGTCATAAAACATTTTTTGTATTTTGTGTGGAAGTTGATGGTTCATTAGTTTAAACATTAATTATAAAGTTTTAAATGCTACCAGAATTTCAGTTTATTTGATTGAAAAAGTAACTGGTTTGTTCTCAATATCCCATTTTATGCATTCATGTTGATTTCTTAAATCATTCTGATTCTGAGGCAGAATTGATCTCCTCCACCTGCTGCCTGAGCTGATATTACCATCTGAAGAAATGCACCAACAACCAATCAGAGTCAAGAGGAGGGCTGAGCCATGTCAATCACACTAGTGTACTCGCTACTTAATGTTCTACAGGTAGAAAAACAACATTCTTGGAAATTTTTAGGTTAATCTAAAGATAATTTACAGTTTTTATCTACAATGACCCGAATACGGCATCATAGATATCAATAATAAAAGTACTTCCAGTTTTTTCAAAGTCTTCTTCCAATGTTCATTAGTGTTACACTCTAATAATACCTCTAGAAACATGAGTCAGCTTAGTTCCCCCTTTAATTCTCCCTGTTTATCTGCTTCCCCACGTCATTCAGCATCAACTTGCTGGCTTTGAAGCTTTATTACTATAATTAAACGACTGTGGCAGAGTTGTTGTCTTGCAATCGGAAGGTTGTAGGTTCGATGATGATCCAATCAGCATCTGATGATCCAATCAGCATCTTCCTCTGATTGGATTATCCGACACTGATTGGAACATCATCCAATCAGCATCCAATCAGCTTCCTCTGACCGTCCAATCAGCAGCTTCCTCTTCTCTGGGCTGCAGGGGCTGATGGGGAGCTTTGGTTCCTCTGCTAGAAACCACGTGGCCCTGGTCTGATCTCTCAGCTCGTCCTTGTTTGGCCTCAGCTGCATCAGAGCCACTTCTCCCCAGGTTCACCAGAGGAAACACCACTGCACACAATGCTTTTCCTCCCAGCTGCTGCTCTGTGCTGGCTGGGTTCAGGTGAGTTTCCAGCCAATCAGGAGCCAACACCTGGAACAAACACTGTCACACTAACCTTCACCTGTCTGTCTGTCTGTCTGTCTGTCTGTGTCTCTACAGCGCTGGCTGCTGTGGGAACTCAGCTGGTTCAGGAGGATTTAAGTCGAACTGGAAGAGTTGATCACAGCATTTCCTTCAGCTGTGGAACTGATCAGTGTGGTGGGAATGCTGTAACCTGGTACCAGAAGAAAGAGACAGAAACATTCAGAGCTATTCTCTATGCCACCAGTGGTAGTAGAACAGAAAAGCCTTTCATTCATCCCCAGCAAGATGATTTCTCAGCTGAGAGAAATAAGACCAGCTGTTTGTTGAAGATAAATGCAGTAAAACTCATCCATTCAGCCTCCTACTACTGCGGCTGTTATAAGTCTGGTTCCCACAGTGAGAAATGATTCGTTGAGCCTGAACAAAAACCTCCAGATGATCAGATATCAGCGATTATGACAAGTCAACTCAAGGCAACATCATCGATGTATCAACACTCAGACACTTCCAGGTGTGATGCTCTCTGATGTGGGACTTGCTGTTTTCTCTGAAATCACCTGAAAGCATCAAGTCATCACAGAACTGGGAACAGAAAACCACCAAGAGCCGCTTCATAACTCCATTCCTCCTGAACCGTGCCACACAAACTTTGACATGATTTCAGTTCAGAATTTCCTGACGCTCACAATTTAGTCTTTTCTTTCAGTCCTCTTAAGGTTTAGTCATAAATCTTGTCTGTTTAGTTTCAGATTTACATCATCAGGTCACAATCCTGTCCAACAAATCAATCCTCCAGCTGCAGCATCTGATCCAGCTGCTGCTGATCCAGAAGCTGCTGCTCCTGTTCTCACTAGAACCAGGAAGATAGAGACATAACAGCAGTTTTAAAGTCCCTCCACTGGCTCCCTGTACAAAGAATAGACTTTAAAATACTTTGTTAGTTTATAAATCACTGAACGGTTTAGCACCACAATACATCAAAGATCTGCTGTTGTTGTATCAACCTTCCAGACTCTCAGGTTCTGGTTCTGGTTCTGATCTGCATCCCCAGAACCAGAACCAAGAGAGGAGAAGCAGCTTTCAGCATCTATGGACCAAAACTTTGGAACAAACTTCCAGAAAACTGTAAACCAGCAGAAACCCTGACTTCCTTTAAATCTCGACTAAAAACCAGCTGATTAGAGTTTGATTGGAAACGTAATCAATTAAAAATGTAATGATGGAACTTGACTTAATATATTGTTGATTATATGTTGCATGACTTTGTGTTTTTGTGCAGCAAATCAGCAATCACAAAGCAATCAGACTTTACTTGTTTTATTATTTTTTAGCACTAAAAAAGAGACGCTTAGCATCACAGAGTCGATACGGCATATCATTAAAAATGGGAAGATTTGTTGCTTATGATCTAAGAACACGTCCAGTGGACATCTGATGTCCTGCGTCGCCTAAATCTCTATTTGCTTGGAGATGGAAGTGAGGAGATGATTCAGTTTCTGTATCTGTTACAAATACAAAGACCTTTGTGTGAAAGTATGAGAATGTAATGTGTGTATTTGACCTTGGTAAACGCCTCAACAACTGGAAAGCATTTTGAAATGTCTTGCTGCTGAAACAAGCCTTACAAATGAAATTTAATTGATTGATTGATTGATTGATTGATTTATTGATTTACTGATCATCTCAGCTCAAAGACAGAAAAAGCTCCATTGTTCGCTGATCCTTCCTGATGTCTACAGTGAAGGAATAATATCGATAGATTTTATATTTCCTGACATAGGAAACAGTTTGGATCCGACTAGAGATGAAACTCAGATTTCTGTCGTTGTCAAAACATCAATTTTTACAACATTTTTTGCATTTAATATTATATTGTGAGCAAACTGAGTTGGACAGATTCGTTCTGATAAAATCGGAGTGAAAACGTTTGGAGCCTTTTCGGTTCCTGAGACGTTCGCTGTCGCTCCAGAGCTGCGTTTCCCATCATGGAGGTTCTGGTTCTGCAGATCGTGTCCAGCAGCGGGTCACTGATACACAGAGCAGCTCCCGCAGAGCTCCCTCTGGTGGCGGGATGCAGAATGACCACACATCATGGCTCCTTGTTTTAGTTCAGGTTATTTTTGGCCTTTCTGTTTTAGATATTTAAAATCTTTGTCTGCTGCTTTACATGTTGTTTTTCACAATGCATGGAGAATGTTAATGAATGCTCAACAATGTCTAGCTTAGATGCTGCCATTAGCATTTCAACGAGCTTCAGCTGTTTGGCTCAGATTAGCTTGTTGGTGTGACTCATAGTTTTGCTCTGCAGCCGTTTCTAATTCTCACTCAATGGGATCTTGGGACTGACTAAAGCTTTCACTCCCCTTCAACATTTTTCTACAAATGATTTGCATACTTTTGATACTTTTGACTTGTTCTGCTGCTTCTTCCTTCTCTTACATTTCTGCAAGTTTTCTGCAGTTTTCACCCAAAGCATCCAGATTACAGCAATCACACTGTTTTCTACTTTCTACCTATAATAACTCAAGCTGTGTGCTCGCACTTCATCACATCTCTTTAGGTCCAGAAATCATAACTTCAGTTTTATTTCTATTCATCTGGAGAAAGTTGTAGCTTCTCCAAGCACCGACTGGTTCTGAGCATCTGATTGGGCTTCGATGGTTCTGACCAGGACTCGAATTGGACTTAATGCCTCAGATCTGATTATAAAGACAAAATGTTGGCATGCTTCAGTTTTTGGTGGTATCTTTGCAGTCAATACCAAACTTGTTCTGGTGACTATTGGTAAACTGTTTCCCTTATTGGGCCCAAACTGTTTAAAAGCCACGGCTCTATTAGCGACTCCATCTGGGAGAGAAAGAGTTAAACTGATAAACTGAATGAGCATGAAAAGCAGAAAACATTTAGTGAGCAGCAGTGAAAGAACCCAGAACAACCTGTTGATTGGATTCACTGTGAAGAGGCTGAAAGCATCAGCATCTTACTCTGACCGTCCAATCAGCATCTTCCTCTGACCGTCCAATCAGCATCTTCCTCTGACCGTCCAATCAGCATCTTCCTCTGACCGTCCAATCAGCAGCTTCCTCTTCTCTGGGCTGCAGGGGCTGATGGGAGCTTTGGTTCCTCTGCTAGAAACCACGTGGCCCTGGTCTGATCTCTCAGCTCGTCCTTGTTTGGCCTCAGCTGCATCAGAGCCACTTCTCCCCAGGTTCACCAGAGGAAACACCACTGCACACAATGCTTTTCCTCCCAGCTGCTGCTCTGTGCTGGCTGGGTTCAGGTGAGTTTTCCAGCCAATCAGGAGCCAACACCTGGAACAAACACTGTCACACTAACCTTCACCTGTCTGTCTGTCTGTCTGTCTGTGTCTCTACAGCTGGCTGCTGTGGGAACACAGCTGGTTCAGAAGGACCTGAGTCTGACCAGGAGAACCGGGCAGAACGTCTCCTTCAGCTGTGGGGGAACTGGGCCGTGTGGCTCTAACCGTGTAACCTGGTACCAGAAGAAAGATACAGAAACATTCAGAGCTATTCTCTATATTAATATTGGTAGTAGCCCATCAAAGCCTTTCAATCATCCTCAGCAAAATGATTTCTCAGCTGAGAGAGATCAGAACAGCTGTTCACTGAAGATCAACAAAGTTAAACTGGATCATTCAGCCTCCTACTACTGCGGCTGTTATAAGTCTGGTCCCCACAGTGAGAAATGATTCGTTGAGCCTGAACAAAAACCTCCAGATGATCAGATGTCAGTTTGTGACATAGAGAGCAGTAAACCACAGGTTCACTGATTTCACCTCCATCACACAGAGACTCTCTGAGTCTTTAATGTTTCATCATTTTATTACAATAAACTCTGAAGGTTTCTGGTTTTATTATTGTTTTCAGACGTCATTAATTATGATTTCTGTCATTTTATAACTAAAAAAGTTGATAATTCCTCCCAGAGGAATAATTGTTATTGTTTATTTCATATTAAATAATATCAAATGTTACAGTTGATAGTCATGAGGTTTATTTCTCTTGCAGGCTGGACGTGTCAGAAACAGAACTTTAGAAACGTCCTTCATCCAGTTTAATGACGGTCAGATTAAATAGATTCATAATGCAGAGCTGTGATCACCTGTGTTGCTATGGTAACTGCTCTTATTACCCATCATAATCTAACTGGATGATTAAATTGATAGAAATCAATATTTACAAACGGAGCTGAATATCAACTTTACTGATGACTGTAAATTTGTATTTATGTTTGGATGAGGTTCTGGTTCTGGATCGGTTGTTCAGTAAATTCCCACGAATCTCCACCTTGTTTGGGTTTCCTCTGCTTCCTCTAATGGCGTCTTTAGAGGGTTTAGACAAACTGACCACTTGGTGCAAACGGTTCCAGTCAATATCAGATCAATATCAGATCAATATCAGATCAATATCAGATCAATATCAGATCAATATTTTCCATCAGAGTCGTCTCTGATCTGGACGCTGCTGGTGATGCGTTTCAACAGTTTGAACAAGAAGCTGCGAAACGTTCATGATTTCCAGGAAGAGAGTTTCCCTTAGTTTAGTGATTCACTTTCTTTTTCTGCAGCTTTAGAGATGAAGTTGAATTTTACATAATTTATGATCCAAAGATTTCCTTCATTTCTCATTTGGTCTCCACTTTAACAGGAGCAACGACGTCTGGAGGTTCAGGTTGGAGGTTCAGTTGGAGGTTCAGTTGGAGGTTCAGGTTGGAGGTTCAGGTTGGAGGTTCAGGTTGGAGGTTCAGGTTGGAGGTTCAGGCTGGAGGTTCAGTTGGAGGTTCAGTTGGAGGTTCAGTTGGAGGTTTTCAACCAGCTGAGGAGACTGAAAGGTAAACCTGAGTAAAAGTTGGAGTAGAAGTTGTTCACATCGTCAACATCCTGGACCAACTATCTGGACACAACCCTCCACTCCCCCAGGGGTCTACCATGTGTCCAGCTGCGTAGCCCAATCGGGCCCAGAGGGTTCTGCTTCATCCAGACTTCATCTGCGTTGAGAGACCAGCTGACTGATACGCAGAGAAGCTGCAAAAAGCCAGCAAAGGTCAAAGATCAGATGGGGAGGAAGTGGAAGAAACAAAGTGTCTCACAGAGAGACGTTCATGTGAATCAGAACCATCGTATCGGACCTCCAGCAAAATGATCAGGAGTCAAATTCAGCTGGAAATTCACTTTACAGTTTAATTAACGATGCAAAACAGGAAACAGGAAACCTGCATGAACCCTGCTCTGTTACCCTGCTGGCTCCACCCAGACTGAAGGGTCAAAGGTCATAACCTCTGCTGGCTCCACCCAGCCTGATGGGTCAAAGGTCATGACCTCTGCTGTCTCCATCCAGCCTGAAGGGTCAAAGTTCATAACCTCTGTTGGCTCCACCCAGCCTGAAGGGTCAAAGGTCATGACCTCTCTTGTCCATCCAGCCTGAAGGGTCAAAGGTCATAACCTCTGCTGGCTCCACCCAGCCTGATGGGTCAAAGGTCATGACCTCTGCTGGCTCCACCCAGCCTGATCAATGTGAGCTTCATGGCTCCATCAGCCTCCAGGAAACTACAGACCTCCATGCTGCATTCATGACCTCAGGAAACCACAGACCTCCATGCTGCATTCATGACCTCAGGAAACCACAGACCTCCATGCTGCATTCATGACCTCAGGAAACCACAGACCTCCATGCTGCATTCATGACCGTAGGAGATCTCAGACCTCATGCTGCATTCATGACCTCAGGAAACTACAGACCTCCATGCTGCATTCATGACCTCAGGAAACCACAGACCTCCATGCTGCATTCATGACCTCAGGAAACCACAGACCTCCATGCTGCATTCATGACCTCAGGAAACCACAGACCTCCATGCTGCATTCATGACCTCAGGAAACCACAGACCTCCATGCTGCATTCATGACCTCAGGAAACCACAGACCTCCATGCTGCATTCATGACCGTAGGAGATCTCAGACCTCATGCTGCATTCATGACCTCAGGAAACTACAGACCTCCATGCTGCATTCATGACCTCAGGAAACCACAGACCTCCATGCTGCATTCATGACCTCAGGAAACCACAGACCTCCATGCTGCATTCATGACCTCAGGAAACCACAGACCTCCATGCTGCATTCATGACCGTAGGAGATCTCAGACGTCATGCTGCATTCATGACCTCAGGAAACTACAGACCTCCATGCTGCATTCATGACCTCAGGAAACCACAGACCTCCATGCTGCATTCATGACCTCAGGAAACTACAGACCTCATGCTGCATTCATGACCTCAGGAAACTACAGACCTCCATGCTGCATTCATGACCTCAGGAAACCACAGACCTCCATGCTGCATTCATGACCGTAGGAGATCTCAGACCTCATGCTGCATTCATGACCTCAGGAAACTACAGACCTCCATGCTGCATTCATGACCTTAGGAAACCACAGACCTCCATGCTGCATTCATGACCTCAGGAAACCACAGACCTCCATGCTGCATTCATGACCTCAGGAAACCACAGACCTCCATGCTGCATTCATGACCTCAGGAAACCACAGACCTCCATGCTGCATTCATGACCGTAGGAGATCTCAGACCTCATGCTGCATTCATGACCTCAGGAAACTACAGACCTCCATGCTGCATTCATGACCTCAGGAAACCACAGACCTCCATGCTGCATTCATGACCTCAGGAAACCACAGACCTCCATGCTGCATTCATGACCTCAGGAAACCACAGACCTCCATGCTGCATTCATAACCTCAGGAAACCACAGACCTCATGCTGCATGACCTCAGGAAACTACAGACCTCCATGCTGCATTCATGACCTCAGGAAACCACAGACCTCCATGCTGCATTCATGACCTCAGGAAACCACAGACCTCCATGCTGCATTCATGACCTCAGGAAACCACAGACCTCCATGCTGCATTCATGACCTCAGGAAACTACAGACCTCCATGCTGCATTCATGACCTCAGGAAACTACAGACCTCATGCTGCATTCATGACTGTAGGAGATCTCAGCAGCTGCAGCTCAGACTGTAGAACCAGGAGACCCACTGGGAGAGACTGGAGCTTTCAGACAGGATGTCTGCAGAACTTCCTTCAGAACCACTTTGGACCTTCACAGCACATTTCTGATGGTTCTGATCCACCAGAACCTCAGCAGGTCGGTTCTGATCCACCAGAACCTCAGCAGGTCGGTTCTGATCTGCTGACATTATGACTGTCTCGTTCTCAGTCAGACTCATCCAGTCTGCCTCTCAGTAGGGAGGATACTGGTACCACTGCGGTTCTGGAACCAGACTGGATGTTGCTGGTAAGAACCAACATTTACTGGTTTTCAGGTTTTGCTGTGAAAATATCAATGATTGAAGAAAAGAGGCTAAAACAGAAACAGCTGATGGGTTTTTGTATCGGTCTGTCTCACTGTGGGATGAATGGATCTTTGGATCCGGAACCAAACTGTTTGTAACTGGTAAGAACCAACATTTACTGGTTTCACTGGAGAAGTTAAAATGTGTCTCAAGTCACTTTCTGCTGCGTCAGGATTTAGTTTCTATCGTTAGTAAAGAATTAATCAATAATCAATGAATCACTTCCAAAATTTACAGTGCAAGTTTGTTCATGATAATATCTGAAACTCCCAGTAACTGTAACCCTGTAACATCTGTTAATATTGCTGATAAATTGCTGTGCATATTCATTTAATAACTGCTGCAGCTCAGAGTTAAACTGACTGTAATAAGACCAGAAATCAGCCGACGGGTTTTTGTATCAGTCTGTCTCACTGTGGATGAATATCTCTTTGGATCCGGAACCAAACTGTTTGTATCAAGTAAGAACCAACATTTATTCATTTCTCTGTTAAAACGTCAAAATGTGTGTAAAAGTCACTTTCAGCTGCTTTAGTTTGAAAGATGATTATTATTTTAACATTTGATCAATCAGGGTTAAACTGTTGAAAATGCATCACATGAAAAATATATGTAGACAGAAAATGTATAAAAAATTGATCAAATGTTTAAAAAGTTAGAAAGTGATGAGCAGAGACGTTAACCTGTCAGATGAGTTAAACGTTCAGTTTTAAGAGTCGAGCAGCAGAAACATTTTCCTGACACCAATAAACTGATTTTAGCGTCGCAGCTTTGATCAGATCAGATCAGATCTGATCAGATCAGATCAAATCAAATCAGATCAGATCAGTTCAGATCTGATCAGATCAGATCTGATCAGATCAGATCAGATCAGATCTGATCAGATCAGATCAGATCAGATCTGATCAGATCAGATCAGATCAGATCTGCAGCTGCCGGGGTGAAAATCTGATTTATGTAAATTATTCTTCCATTTTCTGGCTGCTGGGAGCCAAACGTAAAACTGACAGAGGAAACTGAATATAATGAGAGCAGAAATCAGCCGACGGGTTTTGCTTCCATGTTTTTTGCTGTTTGGATCTTTGGTTCAAACTGAGGTAAGAAAAAATATTTGATTTTTTATTGAAGAAGTTAAAATGTGTTCAAAGTCGATTCTGAGTTTAAATGTAAGATTTTTCATTGGTAAAAAAATTAATCAATTTTGAAAACATGTTCAGATTTCTTTGAACAAGTTCATAAAATATTTCCTTCTTCCAGAAGTTTTGCAGAATAATAAGAAATAAACTCTGATAATTTACACCAATTTGAATTTCTTGAATCTAAAATCTTTCTGTGAAACCAAACTAGTTTTTCAGCTTCTGAATGTCACTAAAAATATTATTTATTTTAAATAATTGGTCCCGTCTGTTTGTTTTCAGAATAAAATTTAATAATAATAAAGTATAAACAGCAAATGTAAAAAGATTTTAAAAAAGTCAATTAAATGTAAACTTTGTCAAAAATATTTGGAAAAAAAAACTTGGAAAAGAAAAGTATAAATTTTTATTTAAGAAAAAAATATTTTCTTTCCGCATATTGATCAGATATTGATCAGATATTGATCGGCTCCAGCTGTAATGATGGATTAAATGAATTAAAATGTTTCTGTGGAGCCGATCGGGTCCAGGTTCTGTTGTTGGTTCTGGACAAACGAGAAGTAAAAAAAATAAAAATAAAAAAATTATCTGGGTTAAGAAAAATTACAGATTTACTTCATTTTTCTGTTTTGAATTAATTTTGATCATCATAAATTTATTGAGACAAAATAAGTAAAACAGAAAAAGTTTTAAATGATGTTAGAAGAAAAGCCGTTTTATTTTTATTCTCCCGACCCGATAACCGGGTTCAGCTGTCAGAACCAGTAACTCTGCTCCTCTCTGCGTCGCTGAATTGATTTAACTCAGACACATTCAGCAGGTTTCCAGCAGGAATGAACAAATGAAGGTCCTGGCAAAGTCCAGGCTTTGACTAGGCCGTACCTAGTCAAAGCCTGGACTCTTTTCATGAGCCGTTTGGAGCTCATGTTCATGACCCGCCGGATCCTTGTTCTACCAGGTCCGGCGGGTTCTTCAGTCCCGGAGTATCACTCTGCCACCACCGTGTTTCACTGTAACGAGACGTTCAGGGTCTGAAAGGGTCAGGGGTCGTGAATGTCAGACGGGTCTTTGTGTTGTTCTGTGTTCGTTTTTATTCAGCCTCTCCTCATTCTGGAGTCATGACCTCTGACCTTAAGGCAGTGAGGAAAGCTTTAGACCTCCTGGATGTTTTATTAAAATACTAAACAGTTAATAAATAAAAGCGATTTAAATCTTTTATTTGCTCAGTTTATCGTTTCCTGACATTAAAATGTGTCTGATGAGCTGAAATATTTCTGCTTGTTGTGCAGGTAAAGCGGTGAAGAAACCCGATGTGACTGTGTGTCCGGTGAGAACCGAAGGCCGAGTGGAGGGAGAGACGGCTCTGATGTGTCTGGCCTCGGCCATGTTTCCTCCTCTGGTCCGGATCTCCTGGAGGAGGCAGAGGGGCAGCCAGGAGGAGCCGGCCCCGCCGAGGAGAAACAGCAGGAGCTCAGCGGGTCGAGAAGTTCTGCCGTCATCAGGCTGGTTAGAAACGAGACGCTCCACAGTTATGAATACATCTGTGAAGCTCAGCATGAGGGCGGCAGCGTGACGAACCAAACACGCTTCCAAGGTACCAAAAGCAGAAATAAGTTCAGGACAAACGCAGCTTCACATTCACAATGTGACTGAACTTTTCCTTCCAGAGCTTCCAGAACCTCCAGCTCCAACAAAGTCTGGACCAGCAACGGATTGGCCAGCAGCTCCAGCGCCGCCAGCAGCAGCAGCGTCTGTCCGTCCTCAGCTCCCAGTCAGGCTCCCAGTGAGGCTCCCAGTGACCTTCCAGACTCGCTGCAGGGTGAAGCTGCTCTGCCTGCTCTACGCTGTGCTGATAGTGAAGAGTCTGGTTTACT
Organism: Poeciliopsis prolifica; assembly: GCF_027474105.1. Taxonomy (NCBI): domain Eukaryota; kingdom Metazoa; phylum Chordata; class Actinopteri; order Cyprinodontiformes; family Poeciliidae; genus Poeciliopsis; species Poeciliopsis prolifica. The sequence continues at coordinate 819,197 of NW_026562454.1, read as the reverse complement.
GCAGTGGACTCTCTGTGCTGCTGGCCCTCAGGAACAAGGGCCCCAGATGAGCTCTCATCACTTTCATCAGCTTTAAGAAACATTGTTCAGGACAAACTGTGGAATGTACTTTTGATTTCATGTTGCTGCATTTTATTATCATTTTATTCTTTTTGCTTTTTACGGAGTTTTTATTCATTCTGTATTTGAATAAACTCAAACATTTCTTCATCATGTTTCTAACTTTTTATAACTTTTAACTGACCTGAATGTAATGAAATTAAAACAACAATAAAACCATTGTTCCAACATCATGTCTGTTATTAATATGAATTATAAGCAAAGTATCAGTGAACCTCACTGATGACCCACAGGGTTCATGTTTGTCGTCTGAATCTTCAGTTTTGCTCTGAATAAAAACATAAAACATCAAACATAATAAATAAATAAATCATAATAAATAAAACATAATAAATGAATAAACAAAACATAATAAATAAATAAATAAATAAAACATAATAAATAAATAAAACATAATAAATAAATAAAACATAATAAATAAATAAAACATAATAAATAAATGAATAAATCATAATAAATGAATAAAACATCAAACTCTACGCCGATGACGTCGTTGTTTCCACTCATGAACAAACATCAGAGCTGCTTTAAAAACAAACATCCTGCAGTGTTTATGAGTCATTCTGACATTAACATGCTAAAACACATTTTCTGTATTTTCTTCACGTTTTAGGAACTTTTGTGTTTCACATGTTTGAGTCTCTTGTTCTCAGACGTTTAGCTTCTCTGCCTCCATTAGTGAGAATGTTTTTGTTTTTTCTTCCTCTGGTGCCGATTGGCTCAGCTTTGTGCTGCTGAAACACCAGCAGATGAATGAGGCTCCTTAACCAGCAGGGAGCCAGCAGGACTTCAACAGGCGCTGTGCAGCCAGGAACCAGATCACTGGACTCCACCAACCTGTCCAGGTGTGAAAGATTCATTGAGTCCTCTGGGAATCAGCAGCTCTGCATCAGAATCGTGGAATGAAAAACACGATCAAATGTTTTCCGGGCCCAGAATGAGACACTTTACATCCAACCTGGCAACAAACTGCTGATTAGAAAAGTTCAATTTCAGGAAAATTGACACAATTACAGCAACCAGTGTCTGTAAAGTTGGCTTTGCTTCAGTGTGAAAGTTCAACAAAACGATGTTGGACTCTGCAGTTTCCAGTAGTTTTGCCTGATGCGACCAGTGATGACATGATTCACAGTTTGCTGTCATTCAGCTGCTGCTTGTTCAGGTTTCGTCCTCAAAACAGGAAACTGATAACTGGAATCCATTTTAGAAAAAACCCTAAAGACGCCATCACCCCCTGAGGACGGAGAAGCTCTTCCTTCAGGAAGACCACAAAACGCTGACAGCTCAGGGAAACAGAATCGCTGCAGTTTCTGTACTTTGACTGAGCCGTTTCCCCACAGCATCAAACTCCAGTTTGTTCATGTGGACGATGAATCTCTCTCTGTATGAAGTGATTTCTGCTGCTTCGGGTCATCGACTCATTGATCCATTATTGATAATTAGGAATAATTAGAATGTATGTGAATCAAAATGAGTTGTGTGTAAAGGTTGTTGTGAATCAGTGCTATTTAAATGAGCTGAATTGAACTGAGATTAGTGATTTGACAGCAAAGTGAGAATTATTGCTGATGGTCCATCTGGACCCAGTTCACTTTACAATCTCTCAGCTCTGAAGCTGATTTCAATAAAATCAATGAAACTGTTTCCAGGAAGCAGAACCAAACCTCAGAGATGCAGCAGACGATGAGTTTGTAGAGCAGCAGATATGAATCTGTTCTCAGTGGTTATTAGAACCCAACAAACTGCTGAATCAGCCAATCAGACTGGTTTCCTGCAGCTGTGTGGGTTTGTGCTCTGCAGCCTCCACACCGTTAGCTGTGGTTCTCACCTTAATAACACAACGACAGTTACAAGAATCGGCTGAAACAATCGTTCAGGAAGCAGCTGTGATCTTCAGCTCAGAGCCCAACTCACAGCTCAGCAATCGGCTCCCATCAGCCATTGATCGGCCTGATCAATGGCTCTAATGCATCACAATAACTAGAACTAAAGCCTGAAGCGGCTGAATCTAAACTCTGATCAGTTTTTCTGTTTCTGTTGATGCAGCAGGAAGATTTCAGCTCACAGGAACAAACAAAGCAGCAACAAAACCACCGAGACAGAAACTCAAACCACTGAGACAAACATTCATGTTGCTTCGTTCTGTAGCTTCCAGGCAGCCATGTTGGTTCTGATCCGGTCTGGGCGTCTCCATCGCAGCTCTAACTGGTTTGGTCTCTGAGGACCAGCTCTGCACTGGTTTCCATCAGACTGATCACACAAACTGCTGGCAGCTTTACGGTGGAGTCCCTCAGGGCCGGGTCCTCGGTCCTGTTAACATGGCGACACCAGAACTGATCCTCTGATGGCTCTTTCTGGGCCTCATCGAACCATCTCCTGTCATTCAGAACCAACTGTCTGCACAGCTTCATTCTGTTGATCACATTGAACTCCTGCTTGTCTTTATCTCTGCCTTAGACGTCAGAACTCTGAACCCGTCCTTCTGGACCTCTCACCATGTTTTCACCGTTTTATCTTCAGGAACAGAGCAGAGAGAAACCAGCTGATGATCCATGTGGCTGCATGTCTGACCACAGCAGCCTGTTCTGGGCCCCTTCGCACTTTACTGTATTAATATTCAAACTTCATCTCCTGCTGGGATGTTAAGCTCATGTAACTAAAGGGCAGCGGCGCCCAGGGCTGCGTCAGGAACGGATTCATTCATTCATTCATTCATTCATTCAACAAATCTAGTCGTTGTAACTGTGTCTGTCCAAACTGGGTTATTTTCTCAGTAAATGTTTAAACTTTCAAACTGAGCAGAATAAAAATGTTTTGATCAAAGTCTTTGATTCTGACGGTTTAGTCAAAGTAAAGCTGATCGTTCTCAGCTTGTTGCTCATGAGATGAAACATGTTGGGACAAAAACTCCTGGTTTAATGGAGAATTTAAGAACAAACACGAATCAGGTCATTTAGTCACAAACTGCTCTTTAATAAACATCAGGGATTTTACACAAAGTTGAGATACAAGGAAATAAAAAACCGTTAAAGGATCAGAAAGACAATAATCAGAGAAAATCTTAATGAATCTATAAAATTATGACATCACAGACAGACAGGAACAAGTCATCATCTGGATGGAAATTATTAATGTAAATCTGACAAGATGGAATAAAAAGATTCTCTTAACGTCATAAAACGTTTAAAAAACAATCAATCAGCAGCGATAAAGCTGCAGCAGAGTTCATCTGGGGCCGTTGTTCCTGAGGGCCGTCAGTCCACAGCAGTAAACCAGACTCTTCACTATCAGCACCGAGTAGAGCAGGCAGAGCAGCTTCACTCGGTTCAGGAACGTCAGGATCCAGGGACAAACCTGGAATAGATAAGCAGGAAAATGTTACATCGGCCATGATGCTCCACCTGCAGCCGAGTCTCTGCTGGTCTCCCAGCTTCATCACCTTGTGCTGCTGGGGCCTCCACTGAGCCGCCCTCATGCTGCACAGAGCAGCGGTACCTAGATATGCTCAGAAGATCCCGATCCACCTTCAAGATGGAGGCGGTGCGGGCGGTGCCGTCCAGCTCTCTGAGCTCCAGCTGCTCCTCAGAGGTCAGATCCTTCTCTCCATCGTCCTCCAGTCTTTTCCAGGAGATCTGGACCTCAGGAGGAAACATGCCTGAGGCCAGACACAGCAGGAGGCCCCTGCGGCCCCGCCGGGCGCTGGAGGCTGCTGGGTACACGCTCACCACGGCTTCACTACCGGATCATCTGCAGGTTGGCAGCAGAAACACATCCACCAGTCAGCAGCAGCTCTGCACGGCATTCAGTCTGATCCTGGAAACTTCATGGACTCTGATCACTGAACTGCTGACCAGCTCACCTGCAGCCTCTGGACTCACCTTCACATCAAACACCGACTCAGGAAGACCCTCTGCAGGCTTTTATTTTGAAGTTAAATCTCTTAAAGACATTCCTTTTACATTTAGCTTTTAATTCCAGATTAGTCTTTATTTCTTTATACTTTCAAAGGTTGTGGTTTTATCTATTGGCCACTTTGTATTGTCTGATTTCTCTACAGCATTTTGGTTGACTTTATATTTGGAGCATTTTATAAATGAATGAATGAATGAATGAATTTTACTTGAGTACATTGATGGAAGTAAACAAGTTTGAATCCAAAATACAGACTGACAGTTCATGTGAAAGTCAGACTTCTTCTACACCATGATTGTTCCGTTAGTTCAATTTTCAATAATCTCATTTATTAACTAACAACTAGAACCTTTTTAAAGCTTTTAGTTGTGAAAACAGTAGATCTGGAGACGTTTGTTTCTTCTTTTAATTGTTATTTATTAATTATCTTTTCAAACACCTACTGATGATAATATCATTTTCATGAATTAAATCTGATTTCCTGATAAAACAGCTGCAGAGAACTTGAGTTTTTCTCTCCATGTTTTCTGACTTTGAGCTTCTTTCATATCATTAAGTCATCAGAAAGTGTCAGATAATATCTTTCTCTAATTTTGTATCATTCATTTTTATTGAACATTTTTCCTTTTTGTGGGACGTTTTTTCCAAATGAATCAAGATTGTCAAACCTTTAACTCATAAACCTCATATATTTATTCTGTAGATTTTTCTGATGTAATTATGCTGCTGAAATTAATTCTTAAATATTTCATAATATTGTCACCTTCACTAAATAACAACCCAGGTCAGTTTTTACAAGTGACTTTTTGCCTAAATTATATTTTGGTAAAAAATGATTAATGTGATTATTATAGAAAAGTGAGAATATTGACCTGAAAGTTATTTGTAATTTTTTTTCTACATTTAAATAAAATCTTTGACTTTTTACTGTAAAATATTGAATGTATCCAACATGTTGGGTCTAATTAATGTTTTGTGAAGTTTTTGTGGAGCAATAACTGATCCAGTCAGAGGAAAGGCGGTTCTGCAGCGATCGGGTCGGGCTCAGAGTTCAGCAGAGTGGAGAACCTGCTGAACTGAACCGTTTAAAACCACGACGCTAAAATTATTCATTCATGTCAGGAAAAAGTTTCTATTTTCTGAATTTAAATGAGGCTCAGAAACTTTGGAAGTTTGAATTCAAACTGATTAAGATCTTCGCTGATCAGATTATATTTAAGATTTTTTTACCCGGAATATTCACTAACATTTAAAATTCTTATGTTTGATATCTTCAGCGATCTCTTTAATCCTTTTAGTCAAAAATACATTTTCATCTGATGCATTTTAAACACACAAAGAATTAATAAAATCATAACATAAGTAGTTATTAAAGCAGAAATATAGAAAGTCACATTAAACCCATTTTAACTCCAGTGAAACCAGTAAATGTTGATTCTTACCAGTTACATACAGTTTGGTACCAGAACCAAAGATCCATTCAACCCACAGTGAGACAAACTGATACAAAAACCCGCTGGCTGATTTTTGTGTCTTAATGCATCAACATTTTCTCTGCAGCTTCATAAAAGTTTCAGTTTTTAGGATTAAAGTGTTTATCAGAAATGAGTCTGTTTATATCATCACAGCTGCACTGAAAGGAAACTTCGTCTCTTCCAACAACAAAGTTCAGCTGCTTCTTGATCTCCACTAATGAAACCCAGTAAGTGTTGGTTCTTACCGGTTCCATCCAGTCTGGGTCCAGAACCAAAGCGGTACCAGTATCCTCCACAGAAACCAGCCTGCTGCTGACCGGGTCGGCTGAGGGGAACCGGTCCAGATGATGCAGCAGAATCAGGTTTCAGCTCCATCATGAGTTTCAACACGGCTGCTGAGTGGATCAGAACCGACCTGCTGAGGTTCTGGTGGATCAGAACCGACCTGCTGAGGTTCTGGTGGATCAGAACCGACCTGCTGAGGTTCTGGTGGATCAGAACCGACCTGCTGAGGTTCTGGTGGATCAGAACCGACCTGCTGAGGTTCTGAGTGGATCAGAACTGACCCGCTGAGGTTCTGGTGGATCAGAACCATCAGAAATGTGCTGTGAAGGTCCAAAGTGGTTCTGAAGGAAGTTCTGCAGACATCCTGTCTGAAAGCTCCAGTCTCTCCCAGTGGGTCTCCTGGTTCTACAGTCTGAGCTGCAGCTGCTGAGATCTCCTACAGTCATGAATGCAGCATGGATGTCTGAGATCTCCTACAGTCATGAATGCAGCATGGAGGTCTGTGGTTTCCTGAGGTCATGAATGCAGCATGGAGGTCTGAGATCTCCTACGGTCATGAATGCAGCATGGAGGTCTGAGATCTCCTACGGTCATGAATGCAGCATGGAGGTCTGTGGTTTCCTGAGGTCATGAATGCAGCATGAGGTCTGTGGTTTCCTGGAGGCTGATGGTACCATGAAGTTCACATTTATCAGGTGGAATGGAGACAGCAGAGGTCATGACCTTTGACCTGCTGCCTTCTGACTCTCTGAGAAAACCTGCAGCTTCACTAAGAGTGTGAACAGCAGAGCCGGCCCAATGCAGAAGCAAACTAAGCAGCTGCTTGGGGCCCCAAAGCTTCAGGGCCCATAAATACATTTGATCACTGATCACTGATCAATCTGGTTATTGAGAATAAAAATGATGATGCTGAAAACTTAAATGTTGGATCTAAAGGAGAGTTTACTTTATAAAGTGGAAAGAACAATCAGTCAATCAGGGCCAGAGGCCCCTCTGGGTCCCGTCTAGAGCCGCCCCTGTTGGTCCAGCACTGATCCGTCTGTTGGCTCAGCCGGTCCAATCAGAACCTGCAGCTCAACCAGATCAACTCTCTCATCACCTCAGCAGGTCAAAGGTCAGGAAAACGGCAGCTAGCTTCTCTGCAGACCCCACACATTCTGGACACAAACTGATTGGACTTTTACCTTCAGGGCTTGGTTCTGATCCAAACTCCCAAAAATTGGTGTTCTTTATTAACTAGCAAACCGGCCTGACCTTTAACCCTTGAGAGAACCTGGAGTAAAGAGGAAAATGAGAAAAATCAGAACCATCAGAGCAACCCGAAGGCTTCCAGAACCGCAGCAGAACCTGAGCAGAACCTCAGCAGAACCTGAGCAGAACCTCAGCAGAACCTCAGCAGAACCTCAGCAGAACCTCAGCAGAACCTGAGCAGAACCTCAACAGAACCTGAGCAGAACCTCAGCAGAACCTGAGCAGAACCTCAACAGAACCTGAGCAGAACCTGAGCAGAACCTCAACAGAACCTGAGCAGAACCTGAGCAGAACCTCAACAGAACCTGAGCAGAACCTGAACAGAACCTGAGCAGAACCTGAGCAGAACCTCAACAGAACTTGAGCAGAACCTCAACAGAACCTCAACAGAACCTGAGCAGAACCTCAACAGAACTTGAGCAGAACCTCAGCAGAACCTCAAAAGAACCTGATCAGAACCTGAACAGAACCTCAACAGAACCTCAGGCTGGTCTCTTCCATCACATTGATGCAGGAATTCATGCAAAAGGAGCCCAGACCAGAACTGATTATTGATGATCTGTAATAGTTTATTACTGATCAATTGGACCTGATGTAGGTCCAATAATTTAACTCACCAGAACCATCTGGATCCTCTGAGAAGCAGAAACAACCAGAATAAAAAATGGACCCAAAGCTTCTTGACTTATAAAATAAACTAAAATTATCTCCTGAACGTGTTTTTCTCTACAATATATTAATATCAAACCTATTAGTGATGAAGAGGATGATGATCTTATTATTGATGATCTCATTATTGATGATCTCATTATTGATGATCTCATTATTGATCCTGTATCTGAAACAATGGGAATGAAAACCATTAATTATTGAATAAATCCAACAAATTGATAAAACCTTCAGAGTTTATTGTAATAAAATGATGAAACATTAAAGACTCAGAGAGTCTCTGTGTGAGATGGAGGTGAAATCAGTGAACCTGGGCTGTGGTTTACTGCTCTCTATGTCACAAACTGACATCTGATCATCTGGAGGTTTTTGTTCAGGCTCAACGAATCATTTCTCACTGTGGGAACCAGACTTATAACAGCCGCAGTAGTAGGAGGCTGAATGAACGTCTGCAACATTTTCAATCTTCAGTTCACAGCTGTTCTGATTTCTCTCAGCTGAGAAATCATTTTCCTGAGGATGATTGAAAGGTTTATATGTGCTACTATCACTGGTGATAAAGAGAATAGCTCTGAATGTTTCTGTATCTTTCTTCTGGTACCAGGTTACAACATTCCCACCACGGCCCAGTTCCCCCACAGCTGAAGGAGACGCTCTGCCCGGTTCTCCTGGTCAGACTCAGGTCCTTCTGAACCAGCTGTGTTCCCACAGCAGCCAGCGCTGTAGAGACACAGACAGACAGACAGACAGGTGAAGGTTAGTGTGACAGTGTTTGTTCCAGGTGTTGGCTCCTGATTGGCTGGAAACACTCACCTGAACCCAGCCAGCACAGAGCAGCAGCTGGGAGGAAAAGCATTGTGTGCAGTGGTGTTTCCTCTGGTGAACCTGGGGAGAAGTGGCTCTGATGCAGCTGAGGCCAAACAAGGACGAGCTGAGAGATCAGACCAGGGCCACGTGGTTTCTAGCAGAGGAACCAAAGCTCCCATCAGCCCCTGCAGCCCAGAGAAGAGGAAGCTGCTGATTGGACGGTCAGAGGAAGATGCTGATTGGATCATCAGAGGAAGATGCTGATTGGATCCTCCATGTACCTGGTTATTGTATCTGGTCGTAATAATTTGCTCCTCTACTGAAATGATTCTTCATCTCCAGTCTGACGGGAAACTTGACTTGTTTATTGCGAAACCTACAAAGAGACTCGATGAAGATAAAATCCATCTCTGAAGCATCTTCCTTCTGAAATCATGAAGAAAAACAGACGATTCTCAGCTACATAATGACGTCATCAGGTGAATCTGAACCACTGAAGTATTGAATGCACAGAAAATAATCAGTTCATGGATGGAAAATGTTCTGAAGCTGATAGAAACCAAACTAAAGTTATTATATTCAGACATAAAGATCAAAGGATTCTGGCCTTTTGTCTTTTATGTTCAATGTTTGTCTGAATGTTTGTTAAATGTCTTAATGTTCGTCCTACATTTTATTCTGTTAACTGAAGAATTGATTCATGATTAGGAAGCATTGATCATTTATTGTGTTTCATAATAAAAGTCTAAATGTCCCATAGGTTGAATATCAAATATCAATAATCATCAGTTGAACTGATAACAGACTGCCATGTTTCTGCAGCTTCAGAGGATTTTCTGACTGAGGAGGATTTAAAATCTGCAGTCAGTTGGACTGAGGCTCCATGTCTCCAGCTGGTGGCTCTTTGTCCCCCACTGACTCTGTTACCCCAAAACAGGAAGAAACAGGAAGTTTAATGAGCTGCAAACGTTTCAAAGAAGTCCCATTAATTCATGAAATGTTACCTGGAACATAAATTATAACATATCTTATAGAGAACAACCACCTGATACCTAACAGAGCAGATGCTGCATGAGGATATTCTGCATCTGTTAGTATTTTTATCAGCCCTTTAATTTTGCTGCATGGCTGCAATAAAAGTAATAAATTCTGTTCATCTCTGAGTCCAGAGGGAATAAATCTAAATCCAGGCTGTTTTCAATGAGTTCCTCTGTTTGTGACACGTCCAGATTACATGAGATCTGCATGACGACTATTTATGATTCAGGGAGAATCGTCAACTTAACTTTAAAATGACAGAAACATAAACTCGTGAAGTCTGAAAACAATAATGAAACCAGAAACCTTCAGAGTTTATTGTAATAAAATGATGAAACATTAAAGACTCAGAGAGTCTCTGTGTGAGATGGAGGTGAAATCAGTGAACCTGGGCTGTGGTTTACTGCTCTCTATGTCACAAACTGACATCTGATCATCTGGAGGTTTTTGTTCAGGCTCAACGAATCATTTCTCACTGTGGGAACCAGAGATCCTACAGCCGCAGTAGTAGGAGGCTGAATGAACGTCTGCAACATTTTCAATCTTCAGTTCACAGCCGTTCTCAATTTTCCCAGAGGAGAAATCATCTTTCTGAGGATGATTGTACCTGTGCTCAATTGCACAGCTACTTTTACGGTAACGAAAAATGATCTTAAATGTTTCATTATCTTTCTTCTGGTACCAGTATGTCTCATCATCATAACGACACGGCCCAGTCTCACAGCTGAAGGAGACGCTCTGCCCGGTTCTCCTGGTCAGACTCAGGTCCTTCTGAACCAGCTGTGTTCCCACAGCAGCCAGCGCTGTAGAGACACAGACAGACAGACAGGTGAAGGTTAGTGTGACAGTGTTTGTTCCAGGTGTTGGCTCCTGATTGGCTGGAAACACTCACCTGAACCCAGCCAGCACAGAGCAGCAGCTGGGAGGAAAAGCATTGTGTGCAGTGGTGTTTCCTCTGGTGAACCTGGGGAGAAGTGGCTCTGATGCAGCTGAGGCCAAACAAGGACGAGCTGAGAGATCAGACCAGGGCCACGTGGTTTCTAGCAGAGGAACCAAAGCTCCCATCAGCCCCTGCAGCCCAGAGAAGAGGAAGATTAATTTTGTTTTTTAAAATAGAAGATTAGATGTTTGAAAAAATGATTTTGAAAAGGAAGAATTTCAACAGATTCATATTTCTGTTTATAAACATGAAATAATATGAGTTCATGTGAATAAAGTTCAGCAGCTCTGTTGTTGCTGCCAGGCTGCAGTTCCCCTGCAGGCCAGCAGGGGGCGGAAACGGACCAATCAGCTGCTGAGTCTCAGTTTGACCCCAGCGGAAGGAAAACAGAGCAGCTCCTTCCGCTGGTTGCTTCGTGTTTGAGCTGATATTTCAGTCACCATGTGTTCAGTTCAGCAGCTGAGGGATTTTATCAGAGAGAGACTAACTGCTGCTGCGGAGGAAATCTTCACTCAGGTCGAAAAAACCATCATTAGCTACGAGGAGGAGATTAAAGTTCTGGAAACCTGCAGGAATGAAGCTCAGATAAAAACAACCGGTATGGAGCTTCAACACTGACTGATAGTTTATAACCTGAAGTTTTTTATCTTCGGTTCTGCTTTAGGTTTTAACCCGGAACTCGGAGGTTTTTGCTGTTTCTGCTTATATTCCTTCAACAATATAATATATGATTCAGACTGATTGATCTTATGGATCTAAAATGACAACATGATCCGGAGCTTCCTGTGTCCAGAAAAGTTCTGTTTATTATTCCAGTTTGACTGGACTGGTGCTCCAAAGTTTCAGATGGAAGGAAAGTTTCCTTTTCATTTCGGGGTTTCAGAGTCTGGGGGAAGAGAGGAGTGGACCGGAACCGAGCTGCTGGATCCAAACCTGTCTGACTATCAGACTCTGTTTTTGGATTCCAGGTCTGGTTTAAAGATCTTTGCTCTATAAAAACATGTAAATACAACCTTCAGCTGAACAGACTGATTAAATACATTATCAATCAACATTGAGCTGCTAAAAATATATCAACGATCTGATATATTTAAACATGTTTAATTTTGAGAAAGGCTGATTGGATGCAGAGGCAGCTATTTATTAATATTTTCTTTCTTTAGGTATAACATTCATGATCTTCAAATTGGCCAAAGTTAAAACGAGCTCAACTTTCCTCCTGCAGGCAAACAGGCAATAAAATCTGCTGTTATTAACAGGAGGAACCAGAAGACCAGCTTTAACTTCTGATCTGTTGTTCCTTCAGATCCGGACCGAGATGAACCAGAACCTCTGCAGATTCAACAGGAGGAACCAGAACTCCCACTGATTGAAGTGGGCCTGGAAGAACTTGGACCAACCGAACGAGACCAGAAGGAACCGGTACCTGGAGGAACCACAGGAGAGATGACACAACCAGAACCAGCGCAGATTAAAGATGAACTTACAGAACCACAGCGGCTGGCCGACCCGGTGTCCAACAGCCAGGAGGGACAGCGGCTGGAACTGAAGGAGGAGACGTCTGTGGACCTGCTGGGTTACCAGCAAACTGAAGCAGAACCAACCGCTGAGCAGCTTTGTTATGGTTCTGAACCTCAGACCCAAAGCTCAGAAGGAAACGTCTCCACTGTGTCCCAGAGTTTGTCTCTTAGAAACTGTGAAAAAGTCTTTAACTCCAGAAACAATCTGGATCAGCATCGCAGAACTCACACAGGCGAGCGGCCATTTTCCTGTCCAACATGTGGGAAGAGTTTGTCCAAAAGCAGCAAATTGAAGGTCCACATGAGATCCCACACAGGAGAGAGGCCTTTCATCTGCAGCATCTGCGGCAAAGCTTTGAGTTCAAACAGACATCTGACCGATCACATGGTCACCCACTCCAGCCGGAGGCCCTTCGGTTGCTCAGTGTGTGGAAAAACGTTTTGTCATGAGAGTTCCTTCCAGTACCACATGAAAGGCCACAACGGAGACAAGCCGCATTCTTGTGACACGTGTGGAAAAAGGTTTATTCTCAGTTCCAGTCTGCTGAGGCACATGAGAACCCACACAGGAGAGAGGCCTTTCTGCTGCGCCACATGTGGGAAACGGTTCGCTCAGAGCAGCAACCTGGGTGTTCACAGGAGGATCCACACGGGAGAGAAGCCGTACTCCTGCCCAACGTGTGCAGAGAGTTTCTGTCGTAGAGCAGGTCTGCTCAGGCACATGCAGACCCACAAGACCGGCTGAAAACCCAACAACATTTCTCCTAAAGTGGATTTATTTCACAGTCAATCGACAGCTTTTGGTTCCTGCTGCTCAAAGTCACATTACAAATCACCAAACTCTGGAAGAGGTTCTCCCATTTATCCTGCACAACTGTAAAAACAAGATTTTAGTCTCAGAAGAGGAAATATTTCAGATTTGGGTTCGTTTGAGATTTGAACCAACAGGGGAAACAAACTGATCCGTTTAAAGCAGAGCAAACTGACCAGGTGTGAATACACCTTTAAGGTTTTAAAGACAACAGGTGACGCAATATAAGAATCATTAACTAGAGTCTGTTTTCTGCCGCACTGTTCAGTGCATATCTCACCCTGGCTTAATTAAATATCATATTGACAGCAGTCAGAGTGGGCCATGCTTACTGAGCACCAGCAGCTCCTGCTGGTCCAGAGGTCAGAACTGCTGTCAGCAGGAACTCAAGGATGTAGGGCAGCAGCCAGACAAACAGCTGGCAGACAGCTGGCAAACAGCTGGCAGACAGCTGGCAAACAGCTGGCAAACAGCTGGCAGACAGCTGGCAAACAGCTGGCAGACAGCTGGCAAACAGCTGGCAAACAGCTGGCAAACAGCTGGCAGATCCTTACATAAAACTCTGGAGTTTAAAATAAGGAAGATATTGGGTCACATTCAGAAGGACAGGAGCTGATCTCTGATCTTCCTGCAGTTTGTGTTTAAATCTGTCAGAGGTTAAATGAACACTGAAATATTATTTCTGACTCGGTTCTTAACTCCAGCTGTTGGTCCTGATGAGAAATCAGCTGATTGGAAACACAAACCGCTGCTTGTTTCAAATAATAATATTTAGAATAGAAATGCAGAGCAGGATGTTCCTCATCACTGGTTCCTCCCTCCTTATGTTTCATATCCAGAAATAAAACATTCGTAAACAGCCTTTAGTTTCTGCAGTTGAATCATTAATTCTGAGGATGAATAATAATCTGTTATAATCAGAAAACTCCTTTTCACACCCATTTTCCTTTAGTTTGGCTCAAATAAAACAGATTATGACCTTTGATCAAATATGGCTCAGTGACCTGCTGCTGGCAGATACATCATATAATAAAGGTATGAAAGGGTGAAATGATCTCCTTCCACTCAGCAGGTGGATCTGATCTGCAACAAATAGAAAGATACAGAAAACACCTTCAGCCCTCTGTAAAGTAAGGTGGAGGTTCTGTAGTGCTGTGGGCCTGTTCCTCTGCCTGGTTAGATTCATTTATTGTGATCTCTGCAGTATAACTACAACACGGATCTGAAAACTGCTTCTGGATGCTATGAATGACTGATATATTTAATATCTTTCCTACTTGAATAAATGAAAATGTATTTTGCTAAATGATCAGGTGATCATGTTGGTGGCTTCCAGCCTCTTGGTTGGAGATCTGATGATTTTTGTATCCAACAATTGTTGCATCAACATTGATTTGTTTTGACATTAATTGCTGTTTTTTACTTGACATTTTGCTTTAATAATCTCATAAATGTTCCACTGAATCCTCAGATGGTTTCTGGACTGTTATGTTGAGAAATGGAAAATGTTGCTATCCCTGTAATAAATAATTACAATTCAAGAAAATATGTTTGAAAATCAACACTGCGATTGGAATGAGCACCTCAACCAAATATGACTCCAGTGTTTCAAACCTGACAGCATTTTGCAGCTGAGCTTCAGTCAGTGAAGCTTGAAGAGATCAAGACTCGGTTTTGCTCTGGAACCATAATCCATCACATCATGTCAGTTTAAATACATCAGAACCAGAGGAGGCGGTTCTGATGGCAGACATCGGGTCACGCAGCTCCTGCCAGGTCTGTCTGGTTCTGTCCAGAGATGGTTCTGTTCTCTAAGACCGGTTGACCCAAAGTTGGTTTCATCAAAACAACGTACAGTTTCCCATTATCTTTCTCTGGATGAGTGAAAACGATCTTTAGTTGAGTTTCTTTAATGTTCTTGAAAAGATGCTTCAGCAGAAACATGAAGCCTGAAGAGGCTGAGATTAAACTCTGGCTTCTCATGAAACATGACGAGACTTTTAGCTAAGAATGGAAACATCATTCCAAGTGAAAATCATCCACAGGTTGGAGGTATGGCTGAATACATCAAATACATTCTAATTAAATGTCTGGTTTATTGAACAAAAACCATAAATAACAAGATTAACTACAAAGAATAATAAGCTTTACATCAGATGTTAGCCATCAGTGCTAAACAGCTTTACAGAAAACAATACAAGAGTTTATTCAGTAAACATAAGAGAGTAAATGACTCTCTTATTTAGACCAGGTGTTCAAGGTGGCCCCCTGCAGGGCCGACGTCCTGCATGTTTCACTCCCCCTGGTGGAAGAGAGTAAAACCTCATCAGCAGGTCAATGTTCATCTGAAGATCCATCATTTGATCCAGGAAGAGAAAAAACCTGCAGGATGCCGGCGGTCCATGACCCACTTCAGAACCACTTCAGAACCACTTCAGAACCATTTCAGAACCACTGCTTTACAAAGTCCAAACACTGGAATGATAAGTTCTGGTAGAACTTCCAGTTCCCACCATCCAGTCTGGGTTCTCCAGAACCTGTCTAAACTACACTTAACTCCTGATGACAATTATGATGTTGACTGATCAATTATTGCTGTTATCTCTGTTTTAAAGTATTTTTCTGTTTCACGTCGTAACGTTTTTAAATTTCATCTAATTTTTAATTGTTTTAAAGTCGTAAATGAAAACGCTGATTGTCCAAATATTATTCATCTTTCAGGAATCATCCACCACAATTTCAACAGTGATCACAAAAATGTTCACTTTGGTGAAAATGAGTAAATTATCAGATGTTATTTAATCCATTAGTGTGGATTACAGCTGCCTTCATTTTAAACAATCAGTCGTCTTCAGTCTCCTGGTCTTTATGTGACTTTTTATGGCTGTACATTCCATTGGCTGTGCTGAATTTAATTCCACATACTGTACAGGAGAAAGGTTTCTCACCTGTGTGAACCCACATGTGAGCTTTGAGGGAAATTTTGCGGGCGAATATTTTACCACATGTTGGACAGGAGAAGAGTTTCTCTCTGTTGTGTTTCCTCAGGTGGGAGTTCAATGAGCTCAGCAGGGTGAAACCTATCCCACATATTTCACAAGTAAATGATTTCTCTCTTGAGTGGGTGCTCATGTGATTATTCAGACGCCGAAGGTCAACACAACCTCTGCCACATATTGTGCAATAAAAAGGCCACTGACCTGTGTGGACGCTGATGTGGCCCTTTAAATGAGTTTTTGAGAGAAACTTTTCCCACATATTGTACAAACAAATGGCTTTAAGCCTAAATGCATTCTGTGATGCACCTGAGAATTATACTTTGATTTAAAGGTTTTTCCACAAACATCACATGTTAAGGATGAGTAGTTCTGACAGAGTTCTTTAGTGTTTCGTTTTGCTTCCTGGAAATCCTGATGACCGGATTTCTCCAGACGGCTAACCGGCTCCGGCTGCTCTCCAGCCTCCGGTTCATTTTTAATCTGTGAAGCTTCTGGTTCCTCCTGGTCCAGACTGGAGGTTCCCTCAAACCGGTTTGGACCTTCTGCATCGGATCCTTCTCATCCCTGCAGACATGTTGCTGTAGGACGTCTGCAAAAGAATAAAAACACTATCAGTTAATATTATATTCAGGGAAACGACCTGAAAACATAGTTCTAAAAATAACAAGAGATGCACGAAGTAAAATCCATGTTTTCAATAATTAAAACGCATCAGGATGAACAAAAGGCTTTCAGCTGTTATGAAAATACTGCAAAGACGAAAAATCAACTTGAAATAAATTTTCCTTTGCATCACAGCCTTGAACTGGCCTCTGTCTCTTTAAGAAGTCAGAAATAGTAGGAGTCGTTGTTTCCTTTATTTCCTGATTTATTTCTCAGACAAATAAAACCAAGTGTAAAAAATAGAAACCAACAGAATATCTAACATTTTCATACCGTTTCCATAACTTCATCTGAAAGCAAAGGTTGTAGCTGAAACCTGCTTTTTATAATAACTCATTTGTATCATTAATTTATTGTAATTTGCTGTCAGTTGTGTGTTTGTTTGTGTCAATTGTTTTTTCTTTTTTTTACCATTGACCAGCAGATTATAGATGACAATCAGTCCTTGTGGATAATCTGGTATATTTAAAAAGTTGTTTTAATGTTTAAACTGTCTCATTATTCTGTTGGGAGCGTCCTTAGTTTAAAGGATCTTTGCAGTTTTCCAGTTTGATCAGATTAGAAGAGCATCAGGACTGAATGCTCCATGTTTGGTTCTGGGATTAAACATTCTAATCATTTCTCTCAATAATAAGCTGATATATTTAGAATAGAATAGCATTTATTGTCATTGAACAGGATTCAACGAAATTTCTATTGCAACTCCCGTGCAAAAAGTCAAATATATACAATATTAAATAAACAAACACACAATAATAATAATAATATATACAACTAAAATTAACTAAAGGCAAATTTGCTCTGCAGTGTAATTTGTTGTAAATAAACTGACCTGAATAATGAATCCTATAATGTGAGTCAATTTTCTCTTTCCATTGTTAATATAGTTTGTAAAATAATCTTCAGTTCAGCCCAGTTTAGCAGCAGACGGATCTCTGTCTGCAGTGAAAACATTTCATCCAGACCCACCAGAACTTTGTCTCTGCAGCTCCGAACCGACTCTGTGTAGCTTAATGTCTGGTTTCCAGCTGATCCCCATCATCCTGCGCTGAGCATCGAGCTCTTCCTCGTAGCTAATGATGGTTTTTTCAACCTGAGTGAAGATTTCCTCCGCAGCAGCAATTAGTCTCTCTCTGATAAACTCTCTGAGATGCTGAACTGAACACATGTTTGCTGAAATACCAGCAGAAACACGATAAAACAACCGTTTACTAACTTTCCTCTAATGGCGGATCCTCTGACTCCAGCTGCTGCTTGAGCCTTTTTTCTTCTACTTCCGCTGAGGGTCACCTGAGGTCCACTTCCGCCGCCTGCTGGGCTGGAAGGGAACAGCCCGGATTTTAGCCTGGGCCTATAGAGGCTGCAGCCCAGGGCCCCGGAGCTTTGGGGGCCCCGAATGATGCTTTGTGTTTCTGTGAATGAATAAGGTCAGAAAGCCTCTTTGCCAGTTTTATTACTGGCAAAGAGGAATTTGTTGTTGAAAAACTGTCTGCTTTGTTTTGACAAACGTCCATCATCAATGCTTGAATATTATTGGTCCAAGTTTGGTGTCTGTCGTTTTGAGGACGAGCTTCAGAGAGTCATTTCGCACTATGGAGGACAACAAAGAAAGTATGACGCAGAGCACTGGAACAACAACAAAAAAAATGTGACAGTGATGTGATGAAGAAAATATTAACTCTCATATTAACATGGAACATCGTCACTCTCCGCTTCCATTGCAAAGAGAGCTGAGGCTGATTTTTAGAATTCTGTAGGTAGATAATGCTGGTCTCATGGTTATGCAGTTGTGCCTAACATGCTGAAACTGTCTTTTCTGTGCATGTGGTCACTTCCTACAAGATATGGTCAGAGTGTACAGGTTATGTTGAGCCTGTTATGTTTAACTTTTTGTAAACCATGTTGTCATACAGACTGATGCGGTGATTTGAAATGTGATGTCAATGACTGGATTGTACCACATCTAACCCGTCATGCAGGTTCCTGTTTGTTTTACTTATGTTTTTATTTATTTATTGAAAAGAAATGTAAATATAAAATAATAATAATTAAAAACAAACACTGTATAATTATGTTACTGTAATATAATGTACTTTCCCAAAAAAGAGTTTATGACTCAACATTCCTGTTAGATATAAACGACTTATTCATTGTCAGGTTTGTAATGTATCGTCACTGATTTACTGTTTACTGGGCTTCAGTATCGATCAAATTAATACAATAATGAAAGATCTGTATGATCAGAACTGAACGAGAAGAACAGTTCAGCGGTGTTTGGGTTATTTGGTGTGTGAGAGAGTGTGTCAATGACAGGTTTTAAAGTTTGGTCCATTTACTTGTATCAGCTCGCTGGCACATTCAATATGGCGGACGCTGTGACGCATCGCAGGCGTCTTCGTGTTTAACGTGACTCTCAGCGGAAGTAAAACCAAACGGCTCCAGCAGCTGGTGTTGCGTTTCAGCTAAATATTCCGCAACAATGCCTTCAGTTCAGCAGCTGAGAGATTTTATCAGAGAGCGACTAACTGCTGCTGCTGAAGAAATATTCATCCAGGTAGAAAAAACCATCGTCCGCCATGAGCAGGACATTTTGCTGCTGGAAAAATGCTGGAAACCTCAAATAAAACTCACCAGAATCGGTAAAAGCTACAGAGGCCAGCTAGTTCAGACCCAGAAAGTAAAATATAAATAAATACATGAAAATTAGTCGTTTGTCGGGATTTTCTCCCCGTTACCATGACAACTGTTAGCAACCGTCGAGTTGCTAGCTTTAGCAGCTAACCATGTAGCTAACTTTGTGTTACCGGGACAATCTGCTTCATTTAACGACAGCAGACTGGAACTGGAACATAAAACCATTTAAATTATTTTTGAGGAAAAAGAAAACTCTACCAATAGTTATGAAGTTAAGCTTTAAAAAATGAAATACGAGACAATACATAGGACCCAACTGACAGGATGCGAGTGCGCCATTATTCACACATTTACGGTCATGAACTTGATTTATTTTCTGGCTCTTTGATCTCTTACTGTAAATTGAATTTGTACATCATTATATAGCTGACTGAGGAAGCGTCATTATTAATTCATAAAGTTCTTCAATTCCAAAGAGAAATCAGTGTTTAGTTATTTTTGTAAATAAATCTCAATTGTTACTCATTGAATTTATTTGTTCTTTACGGTTTTAGAAGAACAGAAAGTATCTTACAGTTAAACTCATTGGATCATTTGACAAGAACTAAATATTATTATAATATTATTCTATTTGCAATAACTCATAAAATTGACTTTTTGCTCAGGGTTTTAACGGTTCAACTCCTGAACTCCAAATTAATATCAGCATCAAATCTGAGATTAATAACACATCACACATCTTTTAAAACGGTGATATTAACTTTGAGAGGTGTTGCCACAATAAGTGGATACTGCCGAATTTTACAGAACCTAAACATACTTCACTGTCCTTTCTTGAGAGGAACAAACCAGGATGTCTGGATCAGAACCAACACCGGTTCTGGAGACAGTCATCATGTTAATGAGCTCTTGTGTCTCCTTGTTCCCACAGATGAGCCAAAGCAGCATGTCAGCAATAAGAAAGAGAAGGTACCAGAGGAACCAGAACCTCCAGAGAGTAGACAGAACCAGCAGGAACCAGAACCTCATTGTATTGGAGGGAAACATGATCATATTCAGATTAAAGAAAGCCAGAAGGAACCAGAGTTTGGAAAAACATTGATCCAGTACCAAGAGGAGATCAGAAAACTGGATGTTTGCTGGAATCAGCCCACCAGAACCGTATGAAACCCACCAGAACCGGTACAGAGCTCACCACACTGCAAAAACACAACATTTACCAAGTATTCTTGGTTTAGTTTCTAGGCAGATATCTTAGTACACTTAAAATAAGACCAAACTAACTTACAAGTAATTTTTCAGCAATATTTTCCAAATTGTTGAGTCAATAATTTCTTAGTATTGATGAAAAAGTGTTTTATGTTCACTAAGATATTTTCACTACAAATTAGACCAAAATTACTTGGTAAGATTTAGTGTTTTTGCAGTGCAGAACTGGTGAAATCAGCAGGATGTAGATGCTGAGCAGCTTTCTGCTCATCTTCTGTAGCCAGGAGTTCAGATTTGAGGCCTTTTTTCTGGACCAATAAATAGTTTGGATGGATAAGAGAGAAAATAACTGAGGATCATCCTGTTTCTAGATGAAAAGGCAAAGTTCCAGTTTATCTGTAGAACATTTCAGTGATCAAAGTGCTTTACATCATAAAAACACAAAGTCATAGAAAACACAGCCAACAACTGAAACATTACATTTTATCAATGCCATAATTAGACATCAGATTGTTGATTAATGTTTTATTATTATTACTATTATTGTATTATTCATTAGGAATCACAACAAATTCTAGAAAAGATCTTAAATCTCAGTTGTTTTGCTTCTTTCTAAAAATAAATTCAATACATTTGGGTCGAAGTGGACTTAATGGAGACCGATGGCACCAGAGCAGCTCTGAATCACAGCATCAGTTTCATTCTGGGAAATTATTCTGTTCGTTTCTGTTCCTCCAGACGTCCCACAGCAACATGTCTGGAAGGAAGAGGACGTTCTCTATGAGCAGAGGGAACCAGAACCAGAACCTCCACAGTTTACAGAAGATGGACCGTCAGATTCAGATCATCTGCAGTGTGAAGAGACCAGAAGAACCAGAAGGTTTGGGTGTTAAAGAGGATGAGGAGGATGTAGATCTTCCTCAGTTTGAGGATGAACCAGCGAAACCAGAACCTCCAGAGTTTGAAGATGGTGAAATAAATTCAGAGTTTATGGAACCTATGAAGATCAAAGACCAAGAAAAACTTGAACCTTCAGAGTTTAAAGAGAAACTGGAGATTAAAGCAAACGAGAGAGATCCAGAACCTCCACAGATTAAAGTCGAACAGGAGGAACCAGAACCAGAACCTCCACAGATTAAAGTCGAACAGGAGGAACCAGAACCGGAACCTCAGTGGCTCACCTTCCTGATCCAGAGCAGCCAGCAGAGCCAGCAGCTGTTTTTGACGTGTGAAACCAACGTCTTTATGGACCCGCTGCCTTCTCATCAACCAGAACCAGAAAACGAACAGATTCACCATCAGAACCGTCCAGAACTTCAACACCGTTTCTACTTGGGTGCAACGCTGGATGCTGAGCAGATTTCAGAGGAATGTGATGGATCAGAACCGCCACCTGTCCAGCAGGAGAGGAAGCTTTGGAGCGGCCGGGAGGCAGAACAGTTTATGGTAACAGGGTCTCAGGAACACGGCTGGGATTGGACCAGAACCAGAACCAGAGCAGTTTCAGTGTCAGTACCATGCAGAGGAGCAACAAAGTTTTATTGAGCTTAAACCATTTTATTCATGCGATTCTGATCGGATCCAAGAGGAACCAGAACATTTTCAGCAGCAGGAACCAGTCAGGAGTTGGGAGGAGAAACTTCTAATGGCCTCAACTTGTCAACAACATGGCTGCTTTCAACCAGAACCAGGCGCTGGTCCGCTTCACTATCAGAACCCACCAGATCATCACCACAGATTCATGGAGCTTTACGGTTTCTACTCTGGTGTGATACCAGGTCAGGAACACTATGGATCAGAACCCGTCCAGCAGCAGCAAAAGAACCCAGGCTGGCAGCTGATCGCTCCGACCCGACCTGCGGCTGAGGACCAGAACCAACAGGGAACCAGCTCTGCTGGGTCAGAGCGTCGTTCTCAGACCAACACTGTGAAGTTCAGTAAATGCTACGTGTGCAGTGCCGTAGTGAAATCTCAGAGTTTGAATCAGCATCTAAAGACGCATCCCGGTGTGAAACCGTATGTTTGCAAGCGCTGTGGCGAACGCTTCGCCCAACATGCTCACCTGAGGGACCACAATATGTCCCACCTGGTGGACGACCTGAGAGCGCGGCAGCTGGCCGGAGTCAAAAGCAGACAGAAGAACTTCTTCTGTGAAATATGCAAACGAGGTTTTGCTGAACTTGCTTTTCTAAAAAATC
Source organism: Poeciliopsis prolifica (assembly GCF_027474105.1). Classification (NCBI taxonomy): domain Eukaryota; kingdom Metazoa; phylum Chordata; class Actinopteri; order Cyprinodontiformes; family Poeciliidae; genus Poeciliopsis; species Poeciliopsis prolifica. The sequence continues at coordinate 796,666 of NW_026562454.1, read as the reverse complement.
ACTACAAAGCTCACAAGTGGGAGCAGCCATTTTGTGAAACCTGTGGGAAACATTTCACTTCTGAACATTCACTCAAGTCTCACCTGAAAATACACCAGAGGAAACGTGCAAAGCCATTTTACTGCGGGTTATGCAAGAAAACGTTTGCCTGTCATTCGACCAAGAAATCCCACATGAAGAGGCACAAAGAACAGGAAGCCTTACCGTCTAAAGCATGGCAGGAAATGTCCAACACCACAAAGCCAGTAGCCAACCACCGAAAAACTCCCTCAGCTGCTGAGACCTTGTTTTGTAGAATATGCAAAAGACTTTTTCTTTTTAGGACTTCTTACATTGCCCACATGAAGTCCCACAAAAGCGCCGCCAACTGTTGCCGAAAATGTGGAAAAGTTTTAAAGGTAAACAGAGGCTGGCAGCCCACAGGAAGTCCCACAAGAAGAAACCAGCCTGTATTTGTAGCAAATGTGGAAAAGTTTTTTCCAAATATGTGAAGTCGGTGCCCACATGAGAAGCTGTGGGAAGCTCTATGGATGTGAGAAATGTGGAAATAGGTTTTCCTCATGGAGGGGAGTCAGATGCCACCAGAAAGCTGGACGTTGTAGGGGAAACGTTCAGTCTGTGAACTAGTTTATTTTATTTTCTTCTGTTCTAGTGATGTTGCAAAGATGAGAAATAACTTTCTGTAGAATATTTGGAAGGCTGTTGTTTGATTTTTGTCTCGTTTTCATTGCAAACAAAATGTTGAATGTTTTTTTCACTGGTTTAGCTGCTGATTGGCTTTGATGGTGTTGAGCCGTATTTAGGGTTCTGATTGGGTCGTTGATGCTCTGACCTCATGTTGCCTGTTGGGGCGTCCATTTCTGGATTGGAGGCTGGTTCTAATCTGGATTTCTTAACAATTAAAAGTTCCATGTTTAACGTTCAAATCATCAGCCAATCCTCACAGGTTTGGAGTTTATAATCTGATATTTAGATGTTAACATGAATCTGTTACTCAGTTTAAAATAAACTGGATAAAAGACCAGAGGTGTCTGTGTGTAAATCAATCTGTAATGGAAGGTTCTGATCCGGTTCTGTTGGATGGTGCTATTCTACCTTTTACTGTCTGTGTTACATGTGTTGGTTCAGGCCAGCAGAGCTTCACCTTCCTGCTCATCTTTAGAAACTTGTGCTGTGACCAACAGAGATGGAGGTTCGACCCGGCAGCAGGAGGTTCTGCTCCACGATGGAGCCATTTTATCCCAGAGGTTTATTGAGTGTTGCCGTGTTTCAGTAATAATGTCTTCAGTTCAGCATCTGAGAGTTTAACTGCTGCTGCTGAAAAAACCATTGACTGAAAACCTCAGAAAACCTCAAAAAACCTCAGAAAACTTCAGAAAATCTTAACCCTCAGTCCGCAACAATAATGTGTTTTCATAAACCTGAAGCTCAACAACCAGCAGGCGGCTCAGCATGGTGGAGCATCGAGCTCCTCGTAGCTAATGATGGTTTTTCTACCTGAATGAAGATTTTCTCCTCTTCTTCATCCTCCTCTTCCTCCTCAGCAGCAGTTAGTTTCTCTCTGATTAAATCCCTCAGATGTTGAGCTGAAGACATTGTTACTGAAATATATAAAACAAGTTTTCTATATGAATCCACACAACCTGATGCTGGAGCCTTTTGTTTAACTGGAGTCACTGAGAGAAAACAGCTGATTGATTATTTACAGCCCAGAACGACTAAACTGGACCAGCAGACCATTTTCAGTCCTGAAACCTGAAATACGAAGCAGGAATATTTCAAAGATATGATTTCAGATGAATATCTTAACTTTGAGCCAGTTCAGTGAGTTCACTGAAGCAGGAAACAAATTCACTAGTAGTTTAGCTGGATAAAAACTCAAACTGTGAGATGATTTATATTTTATGTTCATGTGTTTTAAAAAGTTGGCCAGTTTTTTCTTCAGTGATGTTAGTGAGTTATATGCTCTGCTGTTTAACTGAACACAAAGCTGTTGCCTTGTTGTGATCACCTGACCTCATAATTAAGTGCACCCTAATACAATCCTGCATCAATACCAATGCTCCACTTGAAGCAGCTTTAATTCAATATTCTTCTCTTCTTATTAAATTCAACGTCTCTTTATTGGCGTCACATCAACCAGAAGTTCAGTTCTGCTGTTTCAGGTCGATCAAAATGTTCTCAGCTCTGGATCAGCTGCCAAACTAATGAAATTGATATTTCTGCTTGAATTTAAACAATTATTTGGTGTTTGGCCATAATCATCAATTAAAAATGATTAAAACCATTGATTGATTGGAAGGCTGCTGTTGCTGCTCCAGTCCAGCAGGGGGCGGAAATGGACCAACCAGCTGCTTGGTCTCAGTGTGACGAAGGAAAACAAGACAACAGGAGCAGCTGAATATTTCCATATCTTCATCCTCAGTTCGGCAGCAGCTAGCTGCTAACTGCTAGCAGCTAACTGCTAACTGCTTCCGCTGTTGAAACACAACGTCGTTCACTTCAAGGAAAACAATGTGATGGAAATCAGCTTTACTCACACACTTCAGTGTTTTCAGGTCGGTGTTACGGTTCAATAGGTTTCATGTTAACTGGTGACTAACTTCCGGTAGCGTTGTTGCTACATGGCCGAAGGACCCCGCTTAGCTGCCCTGGTCAGAGCCGGTCTCTAAACTGCTGTCGGTCTCGGGTTAAAATCGTTTCTTCCAGGATTTAATTAGTTATGTTGGTTTCATCAGCAGCTGCTTTAAATGCTCATTTATCATTTGTCAGTTTATGTATTCTCAGTTAACATGAATATTAAGGGGTATAAACCCCAGATAAAAATAGAAAACATGAAATCAAAGGAAGATGCAGCTTTGATTAAACAAATGTGTTTTCCCATTGCGCCTGGGAAACTGACGTCACTTCCTGTCAACCTGTTCAGGTTTGAACTTAAACACCAGATTAACTTGTTACTACTGCTATAAGGTAGGCAGCATTAAAAGGTATCTTATTTTCTAGACTGTCCAGACTTCCTCAATTTTGAGCTTTCATGTTTTCATCTATGACTGGATTATTACAATTATCATGACTCAGATCACAGTGTTTTTTATTCCAAGGACGGTGCCGTTTCAAACCCTTCTGTTTTATGCATTCTGTCTTCATTTGAATTTTTATATGGTTTTATTAGTGTTAACTTGGAATACAAAATCTGATATCAAATAAATAACTATATTTAGTTTCCTCTCCACCAGGAACACCACCCCAAACTGTCAGTGCTGCATAGAGAGTTTCTGTCATATTACTGGACTTCCTGCAGAATGAGATGGTCATCAATTTAACGATGTCCTCCTTTTCCCAAACAGACCTTCAAAAGTCGCATGTCTCCATTAAGAAGGAAGCTTCCTCCCTCCAACATCTCTGCAGCGCAGGCAGGAGGCCGAACCACAACCAGAGGGAAGAAGAACCTCAATGGACTGAAGACAATCAGATGGAACCAGATCCAATTCAATGGATTAAAGAGGAACCAGATCCAATTCAATGGATTAAAGAGGAACCAGATCCAATTCAATGGATTAAAGAGGAGGAGGACGACACAGGAGATCCAGTGACAGAAGAAGAAAAGGAGGAAATAATGTCTTCATGGGCGAAAGAGAAACAGATAAAACCAACACCTTCACTCATCGAAAGACAAGAGAACCCAGACAGTCATAGGATTAAAGAAGAAGAGGAGAAACAAGAATTACAGTGGATTAAAGAGGAAGACCAGGACACAAAACACCCAAGTTTGGAGGAGGAAAATGAGGAACCAACATCTTTATGGGCTGAAGAGGAACAGAAGAAACCAGAACCTGCACTTAATGAAGAACAGGAGGATCTAGAATCTAAATGGATTAAAGAAAAAGAAGAAGCAGATTCAATATTGATTGTTGAAGTAAAGGAAGAAACAGATTCTTCATGGATTAAACATGAACAGCAGGAACTGGAACATTTTCCAGCTGGGCAGGACCAGAAGGGCCTCTGCAGCAGTGAGGAGGGAGACAAGCTTGTCCCGGAGGAATCTATCGCTGTGATGGACTCTTCTCTTCAGGAAATCTCCAGAAAAGGTTCTGGAGAACCAAGAACCGAACAAAGTTTGTTTCATATTTCTCCTGCAGACAGTGAACATCAGGAAGGAAGCAGCTCCACAGAGAGCAGTCTGACACAAACAACATGTCTTTAAAATGTGACATTTGTGAGAGAGCGTTTAAGAAGAGGTTTAACTTGAAAGAGCATTACAAAACCCACACTGGGAGAGACCTTATTGTTGTGAAACATGTGGAAACGTTTTTCTCGATTTGGTATTTTAAAAGTTCACAAGCAAACTCATACAGGTGAGAGGCCTTTCTCTTGTGAAACATGTGGGAAAACATTCTTGCGAATTTATAACTTGAATCTTCACAAAAAAGTTCACAGCGGTGAGAAGCCTTTTTCCTGTGACATGTGTGGAAAATCTTTCTCTCGTATTGATAATTTAAATCTACATAAGAAAAGGCATGCAGGTGAGAGACCTGTAAAAAATCATGCAGGTGAGAGACCTTTCTCTTGTGAAACATGTGACAAAAGTTTCTCTCGAATTGATCATTTGAAAACTCACAAGAACATTCACACAGGTCAGAGACCTTTTTCCTGTGACACTTGTGGGAAAAGTTTTTCTCATATTGGCAATTTAAGTATTCATAAGAAAATCCATACAGGTGAAAGGCCTTTTTCTTGTGAGACGTGTGGAAAAGGTTTTATAAATAGTTCGAACTTGAATGTTCACAGGAGAACTCACACGGGTGAAAGACCTTATTCGTGTGAAGTTTGTGGGAAAGCTTATTTCATCCGCAATCACTTAAATGTTCATCAGAGAACCCACACAGGTGAGAAACCTTTTTCATGTCAAATATGTGGCAAAAGTTTTATTGAGAAGAGGAAACTGAATTATCACATGAAAAGGAAGCACAGAAGTAAGAAATAGTCATTTGATTCTCACTGGTTAACAATATATATTCAGAATTTTCTTAGTTTTTTTTTTGTTGTATATTAGAAAAGTGAAATACTAATTAAGCTTAAACATGAGTGGGAGTGAAAGTGGGTTTAACCCGGTTTGTGGGTGATCGGCTCATTCTGTATAGTAGTTTTACTATCAGAAGGTTTTTTGTTTTTGAAAGCTTCAAGTTGGAATTTTATAATAAATGTTGAATTTAAACACTTGAAGACAATTTGTTTTATTTTAAAATTTTTGCTTGCATTAAATTTGAAAGTACCTTTTTAGTTTCAGTGCAACAGAGATCAGAAGAATATGATTTTCCTGTTTGTTAGGAAAAGCTTTTTGAGATTAAAGCCTAAAATTAATTTATCAACTGTGGAATAAAGTCAAAATGATGAACAGCAGTAACCAACTGCAGATTCTCCAGATTGATGAAAGTTTTTGGTCCAATTTATTTTTAGACAGTTTACAGATCAGAGGTATGAACACAGTCAGCAGTGTCTCCATAGCTACAGGTTTAGGTTTATGTTTAATATTAAATATATAATAATAAATGTTGAATCACTAATAATGAGGGCTACAGGCTGCAACCTGCTCTACTAGCTTTTGTTTTTTTGTCTTTCAGAGACGAACCCTGAAGTTTTATGGTTTCAATCACTGAGGTTTCAAAGATGGAAAGTAGAAAAAGCAAAGAGCTGCAGAGGAAACTGGAAACATTTGCAGCTAAAGGTGCAAAACTGAGCAACTTTTCCATAACAACAAAAACGTTGCTGTATGTTAGAAAATCTTTTCTTTTCTAATATGCAGCATCATTAGACCAAATGTGGTCTAATGATCATATTTGTCGTTAGTAACGTCAGATGTGGATGAAGAATCGGGCAAAGCAAGATATATCAGTTTGTATTAAAGAATTAGAATATTGTGTGAAAATGCATTATTATTTCTTGCCAGTCATCTCAGAAAGGGAAACATTGCCAGAAATCATCATCCATAGAGACGTATTCCTGTAAGTTTGATGTTTATGTTTCTCAGATCATAAAAACTCAAAATTCTGTCTCAGAATGTTTTCAGAAACGGTGAATGATGTCATCATTGGAGTCTGTCAGATCTAACCAGATCAGGAAGTCAAACAGCTGCTTTCTCAGTCGGTCAGTCGGATTCACAGGCTGCTGACGGACAGATGGACACAATGCAGGAAACTAGAGGATCAAATGTCATTTAATGTTAAAGATTCATCTCTGTTCTGAAAACCAATGCAGTGAAAAAAGCTGCTTATTTCTTTATTCTGAAACATTTCAATAAAACCATAAATAACAGTTTTATGGTCGTCCTGTAAGTCAGTAACATGTCAGGAATGTCAAATAAATCAATATATCAAACGCTTGTTCAGCATTTGGTGACAGAAACAGATCAACTTTCTCATTTAACATTCAGAAGTCTAACATTATGAAAATCATGTCTTCATAAAATCAGATCAGAATGTAAAAACCATTCTGATCCTTAATACTTGGAATTATTTAGTATTAGTTAAAGTTTTACTCAGGAGTTTTAGGTTTGCATTTTAGAGCCTCGTTGATCCAAAGCTTTCATTTCTATTGTTTTGGTTGAATTTCACTATAAAAGCTTATTATCTAATATCATTTTATAATGAAATGTTTTATGAACCTCAGTGAGCGTCCCAAACAGCACAGGAGCTTTTCCTCCTTTGATTCCATCTGAGGCTGTTGAATCTGAATTTTGATGCTTGATGGATCGTTTGGTTTCAAACTGACGTGAAAAATAATCTGCAGACTGATTCAGGTGAACAGCAGAGGCTTTATTCACAACCAAGATCATTGGTGTACAAATTAGAATGAATCTTATTCAAATCATAGAACTATTACGACTTGATGTGTAAAACCAGACAGATAAACATCTACAGATATTTATACTTCATCATAATCTACTGTCCTGTAAAAACCACAGCAGCAACAATCACAACCTAATTTAATTTGATTCCTGTGTTTAAATTCAACATTATAAAACCAAATGTGCATCTTATTCAAAAACAAAGAGAAAAACTAATAAACATTCAAACATTTTGGTTTTCACAGTAAAAGCCTGAAATTAATTTATCAACTGTGGAATAAACTCAAATATTTTGAAGAAAAACATTGAAAAATCAAATAATGTTGTCAACAACCATCAGCAGTTTATGAGCTTTAAAATAAAGTTTTAAAGTTATGAACTGAAACTTCAGTTTATCATCGTTGGTGTCAAAAACTTTCCCAGTTTTCTCTGCAGCCCAGTGGAGATGATTTAAGTTCCCAAACATCCGACAGTATTTGAACTAAACTTCAGCTGCTGGACAGATGGACCTGCTAGAAGACTTTGGTTGTGAAGAGTAAAAGGAGCCCACATCACCAGCCCTCCACCACCATGCTGGACTCCATCTATGAAGCAAAGGTTTCTGAAAATGTGTTTGTCCATTCAGAGCTGCTGATTCAGAGGCGTCAAAACATCTCACCTTCATTTCTAAGCATGTCTAAATCACTAACTTTATAATACACTGTAAAAACAGAAAACTACCAAGAAAACTTTCAATATTTCTAACAGAGAGTCAGTCTGAGTCTAAAAGCATCAAATACGTTTTTTCCACCTCGGGCTTTTCTGGTGCACATTTCATGCAGAGATTTCATGATTTGATTTGCTGGAGATATTTGGATCGGGTCAGAACATGTTTATACAGGAAATGTTTTATTCTAGAAGCTCTTCACAAAGCTGTCCCAGGAGAAAGGCCTCTCCCCTGTGTGGCTTCTCCGGTGCATATTTAATAAATAACGCCTAGTAAAACTTTTCCCACAGATTTCACAAGAAAACGGCCTCACACCTGTATGAATGTTCTTGTGGACATTTAAATGACCGATTTGAAAGAAACTTTTCTTGCATATCGAACAAGTAAAAGGCCTTTCACCGGTGTGGGTTCTATAGTGAACATTTAATTGAGAACGTCGAGCAAAACTTTTACTGCATGTTTCACAAGTAAAAGGTTTTTCTCCAGTGTGGGTCATGAAATGCTGTTTTAAGTCATATTTGTTCTTCAGTAATCTCCCACACATGCCGCAGCTGACAGGCCCTTTCCGACCGTCACTGTGGGTCTGAGTCTCTGACACAGTGGAGCTGCTTCCTTCCTGCTCTTTGCTCTCGGCTTCAGCAGAGACCTGGAAGGAAGGACGCTCACTTCTCGCTTCTCCTTCACTCAGATCCCGACTCTGGAGGGTGAAAGTCTCCATCAGAGCAGCAAACTGCTTCTGGTCGAGCCGTTCTCCCTCCTGACCGCTGCAGACGTGCTTCTGGTTCTGCCTGGTCGGTAAAGGTTCTGGTTCCTGCTCTTCAAAATCAAACACTGCAGATTGTGTCTCCTCCTCTTCCTCTTTAATCCATAGAGATCCTGGTTCCCAATGTTCTTCAGTCAGTGGAGGTTCTGGTTCCATCTGTTCCTCTTCAGAACAAATGACTTTAACAAGAGTCTGGATGAGAAGAAATAAGGAGTTTATTAAAACTTTGTAAGGTGAGAACAGAAATACAGAGTCAAGTCTGACCAGAACCTTCTACGGGTTCTGGTCAGAGCAGAACCTTTTATAGGTTCTGGTCTATAGAAGGTTCTGGTCTGAACCTGTAGAAGGTTCTACAGGTTCTGCTCAGGCGTTCCCTCTGGTTCTCTGGGTGTTTCCAACAAGGATTCTCACATTAGTTGCTCAGTTTTCTGCACCAAGGATTCAGTGGAGCCCAAACTGATGGTCCTGCCATCTGTCTATTGTTAAGCACAGGGTTGTTGTTACTGAATGGAAGTTTATAGGAGAGCAGCTCAACGTATTTCATGATAAAATCCTGCAGACACAACCTAAAGCCCTGGTCCTCAAGGCTCTCTGTCCTGCATGTTTCAGACGTTTCCCTGCTTTAATGTCCCTCATTCAACTGATTGCAGTTCAACAAACGCCTGTTAATCAGTCATCAACTGAAATCAGATGGACCGAAGCCTGGAAAACCCTAAACCATGCAGGGCAGGGATCAGGAGGACCAGGCTTGGGAAACATTGATCTGAAGCACCAGAGGGATGAGAGGAACATTAAAAACGTTTCCATTACATCAGTCCACTGAGACTCAGCTCCATGCCTGGACCTCTGCTCCTGCTGGACGGCAGCAGCTTCCTCCTTCACCGACACATGAGGATCCTGGAGGCCTGTGGGGACAAAGGAAGGGATCATTAATAAACATAGATTTATTGATGACTGTCTGATCTATCAGATCAATAAGTGATCAACAGATTTGGAGCTCTGGCAAAACAGTGTGTAAATAAAATGCAATATGTCAGTGACATCTGGTGCAGAGCAGATATAATATTAACACACTGTTACTTTAATGAATGATAAATGGAGTGTAAACCAGTTTAAAGCAGTAAACTACCAGTTCCAGGATGAACTCTGACCTCCTGAGCCATTAAAGAACACATTATGTTTTATTGACACAAAGAAGTAAGAATATTGGGTTAAGGTAAAATAAGCCAACAAATACTTGATGTATTTCACATCAGCAACTTCAGACAGTTATCAGAAACAGCATCACTTCACCGTCCAACTGCAGTGAAACTGTTTCAATCTTATTCATCAAGTTCTTTGGATTAAACAGAAACTATGATTCACTCCATCAGGTCACATTTCAAACTCAGACAGGTTCTGCTCCCAGGACTGAACCCTGGTTCGTACCCCTGGTATGGCTGTCAGTGCATCTCAGCAGCTTTATCTGTGGGCTGGTTCTGCTGACACAGAGATGATAACAGTTTGTGTTCAGTTACTTTAATGAGACTCTGAGGGGATTTAAGTGGAAAATTGAAAATCCAGCAAAAGGAGGATCAAATAGCAGAAATATCAAAACCACAAAATCCTCCTGAAGTGCATCTCACTTAGAAACAATATTAAGAAGTGAAACTCCTCAAATGATCTGTTTTCTGATCAGATATGACCGAAACTCTTTGCATCATTAATCTTCTTTTACCTCCATCTTTCTCCCTCTGTCTCAGATTAATTATCTGCAGTGAAAACATTTGATCCAGACCCACCAGAACTTTGTCTCTGCAGCTCCGAACCGACTCTGTGTAGCTTAATGTCTGGTTTCCAGCTGATCCCCATCATCCTGCGCTGAGCATCGAGCTCTTCCTCGTAGCTAATGATGGTTTTTTCAACCTGAGTGAAGATTTCCTCCGCAGCAGCAGTTAGTCTCTCTCTGATAAACTCTCTGAGATGCTGAACTGAACACATGTTTGCTGAAATACCAGCAGAAACACGATAAAACAACCGTTTTCTAGATGAAGCCACACAACCCGACACTGGATCCTTTTGTTTTACTTCCGCTGAGGTCACACTGACAGAGAGGCGTTTACTGGACCACTTCCGCCCCCTGCTGGACCGGACTGGAACAGCAGAAAAAGACAGTTCTCTGAATCAGAACTGAACCTTTTCTTCATTTTTGGGTTTTACGAGACACTGTTTTTTATTAGGTTTTACCCAATGGTTTAAGCCTTTAGGAAATTTAATCCTATTCACTGAAGAACTGAAATATTTTCTAAGGGTTTCACAAAAATTCAGCCACCTCTTGAGAGCCATATTCTGGGTGTTAGTTTGTTGCGTTTCTTTCCACAAAAACCATACAAGTAATTATTTGGTGCACCAAAAATTTAAAGAATGAAAAAGTTCAGGTATGTTTCAGGTGACGTTATGCTGTTCCGCTCCAACCAACTGATTTATGGTGACATCCAGCCAAAGGAAAACTAAAGGATTTACTATCAGGTTGTGTGGATTCATCTAGAAAACTGTTGTTTTATCGTGATTTTCCGTCACCCGTCACCCTAACGGGGTCAGGAGGTGCTGGTGCCTCTCCAGCTGCGTTCGCCAGTCTGTCGCAGGGCAACACAAAGACAAACAGGACAAACAACCATGTACACACACACACACACACACACACACACACACCTAGGGAGAATTTGGAAAGACCAATTAACCTGACAGTCATGTTTTTCGACTCCGTGCCGAAAGACCCCGGGCCGGGAATGGAACCCAAGACCTTCTTTCTGCAAGGCAACAGCGCTACCAACTGCACCACTGTGCAGCACACCAAACACTTTTTAAAATTTTTGTTTTTGCTGTAATTTCTTTGCTATTATATTGACAAAAGCATATTATTATTATTATTATTATTATTATTATTATTATTATTATTATTATTATTATTATTCATTGATTACAAACATTAAATGTTAACCATCATTTTTAGTTTTAAGATTTTGTCTTTAATGTTTTAATTTCTGTTATAACATCAATCAGATCACCAATCACCTGGCAGAGACACTAATTGTAAAAGAGTGACACAGATATAGTAGGAGAAAATTGACCTTTGGCTGTTTTTATTTTAAAACGTTTATAACATTACAACATGTAAATAAAGTTTTACCTGACTCACGTCTCCACAGGATTATTAGAATATAACAAGGATAATGAAGCCCTGAAACAAATAATAACAATATTTACTTTTATTGTCAGTTAATATCTGCTCTATTAATAAGTTTACAGAAGTTCTGCTGCTGCTCCGCTCCAGGCCAGCAGGGGGCAGAAACGGGCCAATCAGCTGCTTTGTTCCAGTGTGACCCAAGCGGAAGTAAAACAGAGCGACTCCAGCAGCAGCAGCAGCGGCAGCAGCGGCTTTGTGTCGTTTTATTGTTTGTTAGCTGATGTTTGAGTCACCATGTGTTCAGTTCAGCAGCTGAGGGATTTTATCAGAGAGAGACTAACTGCTGCTGCGGAGGAAATCTTCACTCAGGTAGCAAAAACCATCATTAGCTACGAGGAGGAGATTAAAGTTCTGGAAACCTGCAGGAATGAAGCTCAGATAAAAACAACCGGAACCGGTACGTTAAAAATGAACAGATGAATCCGTTAATCAGAGAAACTTCCTTGTTTGGAGAAAAATGTTCGTTTATGGAAAAGTTTCGCAATCAGAGCTCCATGGCGACACCTGCTGGTCCAAGTCAGAAATCGAAAAACCGATTAACATTAAAGCGAATTCATTTTCAGAGGTGACTTAATAAATGGCTGAAGTTTGTAATTAGTAATTATAAAGTGATCATGTTTATTTTAAAATTATCCCTCCAGAGGAAAGATGATCAGATCTTTGATCCAGTTGTTTCTGTTTCATTCTGTGGTTTATTCAGTGATTATGAAGACATGATGTGATCAGTGGCTCTGGATGAACTGTTTTTGTTCATCCGGTGTTTTTTCAAGCAGACATTTTAAGTTGCCAGGTCTGTTTCCCAGAACACACTGAGTGACTCTTTTTCGCTGTTTCTTCCTCCATAGCTGCTAATAACAATTAGCTTTCATCAACAGCTCATTGGTGGAAGGAAGTGAGAGTATTAAAATATTAAAACTTGATTTAGTAAATCTTTGAGGCAGATAATTTATGGGAGTTTTAAAAATGGTCATAATTAAACCAAATATTTGATCTGGTATGTTTTGTGTTTCTCTAGCTGTCCCAAAGCAACAGGAAGATGAGGAAGATGAGGTTCTCACTGGCAGCCGGCTCTGCAGTCACATGATGAGTTTAAATGAGAACCAGGAGGAGTCTGAGCCTCCACAAGATGGCGACAGCAACCAGGAGCTGGGACATCAGCTGCTGAAGGAGGAACCAGAAGCTCCTGGTGTGAAAGAGGAACGGCAGGAAGTCTGCTGCAGTCAGGAGGGACAGAGTCTTCATTTCACTCAGACTCTGCAACAAACTGAATTCAGTGAAGAAGAAGCAAACATTGAGCATCTGGACTCTAACAATGTTTCTGCTCTGGAGAACCAGGATGAAGCAGGAAGCTGCAGTCCTGTGTTAGCGAGTTGGGCCGAATCGGTCCCAGATAAATCCTGTGAGTGTCGTGTCTGTGGGAAAGCCTTTAAATCTCAGTATAACATGTTGCGACATCTCAGAGAACACTCAGGGGAGAAGCCATTGCGCTGTAAAATATGTGGAAAGGTGTTTGTGCAGACATGTCATTTGAAAGAGCACTTACAAATGCACACAGGTGTCAAGCCCTTTTCCTGTGACACCTGTGGGAAAAGCTTTACCAGGAAATCCAGCCTGAAAGTTCACAGGAAAGCTCACACAGGTGACAAACCTTATTCATGTGAAACCTGTGGGAAACGTTTCAGCAGAAGTTTTTGTTTGAAAGTTCACAGAAAAACTCACACAGGCGTTAAGCCTTTTTCATGTGAAATCTGTGGGAAAAGCTTCCGTGAAAAATGGTATTTGAAATTCCACATCAAGACCCACACAGTGGAGCAGCCATATTCATGCCAAGCATGCGATGAAAGCTTTAATAGTATGAATGAACTGGTTTGTCACCAGAAAGTCCACAAACCTGTGAGGGGTTTCTGGTGAGGTGTGAAGGTTTGAGGTTTGAAAGTTTGAAGGTTTGAGGTTTGAAGGTTTGAGGTTTGAAGGTTTGAAGTGTGAAGGTTTGAAGGTTTGAGGTTTGAAGGTTTGAAGTGTGAAGGTTTGAGGTTTGAAAGTTTGAAGGTTTGACGTTTGAAGGTTTGAGGTGTGAAGGTTTGAGGTGTGAAGGTTTGAGGTGTGAAGGTTTGAAGGTTTGAGATGTGAAGGTTTGAGGTTTGAGGTGTGAAGGTTTGAGGTTTGAAAGTTTGAGGTTTGAAGGTTTGAAGTGTGAAGGTTTGAAAGTTTGAAGGTTTGACGTGTGAAGGTTTGAAGGTTTGAGGTTTGAAGGTTTGAAGTGTGAAGGTTTGAAGGTTTGAGGTGTGAAGGTTTGAAGTGTGAAGGTTTGAGGTTTGAAGGTTTGAAGTGTGAAGGTTTGAGGTTTGAAGGTTTGAAGGTTTGAAGTGTGAAGGTTTGAGGTTTGAAGGTTTGAAGTGTGAAGGTTTGAAAGTTTGAGGTTTGAAGGTTTGAAGTGTGAAGGTTTGAAAGTTTGAAGGTTTGACGTTTGAAGGTGTGAAGGTGTGAAGGTTTGAAGGTTTCTGGTGAGTCGTTTCTCAGTTCTGCTCCAGATGTTTCCGTCATCCAGGCGTTTGCTTTCACAGCCATGATAAAGGTACCAATCAGCTGCAGCAGTTAATGTTTAACATTTTGAACATAATTCTCCCATCAATACGACCAAAAGGTCCATACAGTTCAATATTAATGTATGTGAATCAGGAGTCACCAAAATGGGATGAAAGGAAAGGATGTCGCCATGGTGGCTGATCTTCATATGTAGATGAGGTTGGATGAGACTTTAACTGAACCATAATGGTCCAGTTAAAGTCCGTGTTCCCTGTGGTTGATGTTCTGATGAAAAACTTAAACATTTGTGTTTTTCATCAGCTTTCAAAGACTCTGATGAATGAAGCGTTTCTCCTGAACGACGTTTGAATGTTAAATATGTTTCAACATTTATTTCTGTTAATTGATTTCTAAATGTTTGACAGACTGAACTTGATTGTTAAGCAACGTTGTAAAGTTCTGATTTTGTTCAATGTTCTGTGAAACCTTGCGTTGCCCTGGATGTCCTCAGTGAATAAAGTTGCCTTGTTTGGGGCCGATTCTGACCGCTTCAGTTTATGATTTCAGTTCAGTTTCAGCTCCACATGTTGAGTCCTGATGCAGAGAAACCAGTTTGTCCCAAATCAGCACCAGTCAGGTTCTGGAGTCACAATATCAACAATAATTCAAAGCTGCCAGCAGTGTTGATGCTGTTTGCATAACTCTGGTTAAACATTGTGTTGATATTTCTATCAGCAGATGCTGATCATCTGCCTCGTCAGTCACATTTTGGTGTTTTGTCATCGGTGTGGACGTGTTTTGAGTGATGTTTCTACTCCAGAGCTCAGAATATCCACAGGTACTTTGACATAATACCTGAGCTCAACCTGGTGTCTCTGCACTGCTGCGACTCACAGCATAAAATAAGAATCTTTCTTTTCCCTTTTTCCCTTCTTTTAACGAGACAGATTCCAGAGCAGCACAGTTGGTTTTTATTTAGATTGACCTGAAGCCAGCGTTGGTTGTGACCCTGCAGCCCTGAGTGGGCCTGACCTCTGCATGTCTGGATGTCCTGATGGTCAGTGACACAACCTGTGAATACAGGCAGGTCTAAATCTGAAAGTATTATTGGACTCACATTTAACACGTTTTATTAACGAGGAGGGACTGAAGGAAATGAAAAGAACTTCTGCTTGATTAATTTCTAGTTGATTAACAGTTTAGAGAAGTTCTGCTTGATTAATTTCTAGTTGATTAGTAGTTTAGAGAAGTTCTGCTCTGGTTCAGAGAATGTGATCCATTTGGCTGCAGGCTGCAGTTCCCCTGCAGGCCAGCAGGGGGCGGAAACGGACCAATCAGCTGCTGAGTCTCAGTTTGACCCCAGCGGAAGGAAAACAGAGCAGCTCCTTCCGCTGGTTGCTTCGTGTTTGAGCTGATATTTCAGTCACCATGTGTTCAGTTCAGCAGCTGAGGGATTTTATCAGAGAGAGACTAACTGCTGCTGCGGAGGAAATCTTCACTCAGGTCGAAAAAACCATCATTAGCTACGAGGAAGAGATTAAAGTTCTGGAAACCTGCAGGAATGAAGCTCAGATAAAAACAACCGGAACCGGTAAGAAATCACAGAAACACAAAGTAATAAATGAATCCGCGCGATGAAAATGCAGAACATTCAGGAGTTTGTTTCTGATCCGGTAGAATAAACAACCTGGATGAAACTCGGGCTTTAACTGGGCCGGTTACCGAGTCACCATGGCAACCAGCTGAAACCCAGCACGCAGCATCATCAAGTTATCAATAACTAGTCAGAAAAGAAATCCATCAACTTTCTCTACAGCTCTGCTTGGATCTGATATGCTTTATTTACAGGCTGAGGAAAATTTATCTGAACTTTTCCTCTGACTGATTCAGGACATAAACCATGAAGAAATGAATGATCCCTATTGGTGCATCATTAATGATGTCATATGACGTCATAGAAACTGCTAACAACTCACTGCAGTCTTTGGTTGATTTGCTATAAACTGAGATGTTTTTAGCTTTTGGAGCAGTTTAATCCATTAAACTGTTTTTAAATAATATGAAACAAATTTTACTCATGTTACATCCTGAACACATTTCTGATCCTATTTTACTTCTTAAACCCAGAGCTGGTCTCTGCCTGGCTGACAGACTGATGAAATCTCTGAAATAGAACCGTCTGACAACACGAAGTAGGCCAAAGGTTCTCAGAAAGCAACATACAGAAATGAAAGCACAGCTGATGAAGTCCTGAGGAGAAACGGCGGCTTTTTCCTGACGAACCTGCAGCTCCATGACGGATTTCACTTCACAATCTCCATCATTTCTTTCCCCTGCAGAGCGCCCAAATCATCGTTTCCCTGGTGAGGATGGGGTTCAGACTGACCAGAGCGCCGGTGAAGACCCGGCGGAACCAGAACCAGAATATTCCTGGTTGAATCAGAACCAGCAGGAAGCAGAACCTCCACAGGAGGAGCCGCGATGTGCAGAGGTTAAAGAGGAGCTGGACGAACCAGAACCTCCGACTGAACCGGACCGGGAGGCGGTTAAAGAGGAAGAAGCCGAGCTGCTGCAGATTAAAGAGGAGGAAGAGGAAGAGGAGGCGTGCGGCGGCCAGCAGGTGGAGCAGTTCATCCTGAAGCAGGAGCACTTCGATTTCACCGAGCCTCTGAGTCAGGAAGCCGACGTCAGCGAGGGAGAACCCAACATCCAGCGTCTGTACGCCGTCAGCTTCCCTTCGGCTGGGAACCAGAGCCATGAAGAACGCAGCTTCCCCAACACCACGGCGTCCGCCGCCGATAAATCGGTCAAATGCGACGTTTGTGGGAAAGTCTTTAAGAAGAAGCATCACTTTAACCGCCATCAGAGGATCCACTCAGGCGTGCGGCCGTACGCCTGTACGATCTGCGGGAAAGGCTTCACGCAGAGCGGCCACCTGAAGAACCACATCCGGACCCACACCGGCGAGCGACCCTTCTCCTGCGACACCTGCGGGAAAAGTTTCTCTCAGGTGGTCAGCCTGAACGTCCACATGCGGATCCACACCGGCGAGAGGCCGTACGCCTGCGAAATCTGCGGCAAAAGTTTTACGGTGGTGACCAACCTGAACTTCCACAAGGGAACCCACGCGGACGAGAGGCCGTTCCCCTGCGAGACGTGTGGGAAGGGCTTCGGGAACTACACGTCGCTCAAAGCCCACCGGAGGATCCACACGCAGGGCCGGCTGCATTTCTGCGAAACCTGCGGGAAAAAGCTTCACCAAAAACGCAGCGCTGAAGGTCCACATGAGGACGCACACGGGCGAGAGGCCGTACCTGTGTGAACGCTGCGGGAAGTGTTTCATCAGTAAGGGGGACCTGAAAGCTCACGTTAGAACGCACACCGGCGAGAGACCGTTCACCTGCAGCACCTGTGGGAAAAGTTTCATCCAGAGAGGAACTCTGAACGTCCACATAAGAGCCACTCTGCAGGAACAAACGCCAACGCTGACTGAACAGACGGTCACTTTCACTCGGTTGTCTTCACATGTCCACATGTCTCAAACAGCTGTTTGACCACGTGGAGATGAGGAGAGTACGGTGGGTCTTTCAAGAGATGGAGGATTCTAAAACATGAAAACTCAGTGACCTGAATGTTGATGTGAGGAACCCGGACCGGTTCTGGTGGAGATATAAGGCTACGTTCTGTTAGCTTTGTCTTAAAGCTCAACTCCATTTTTAATTCCACATGCTGCTAATTTACGTTCAAACGCAGTCAGATTCGGTTTGCGGCCCCAAAGCGACTCGCCTGCGTGACATCAGAGTAAAACCTGAGGTCTCACATGATAAACTGTCTGTTGGCTTTTGGGTTAAAACGTGTTTGTTCTTCATTCAGTGAAGCTCCAGAGGAAAGAGAAGTGAAGCTAATTCGAACTTTGACCCCAGAGGAGCGGCCTTTGGATGCACCGTCCCAACATGAGACTAAGATCCCAAAACCAGCTGACAGTTTCTGAAATCTACCTGGAATCACCTCAACATGCCACGCATCACAGCTGTCACCATGGACACGATGTTAGCTCGAAGCTAAAGGTCTGAATATAAATTAGCTTCATTAGCTCCTCCAGGGTCACTGCGGGTTCATTTATGACATCATCACACATTCACCCAGTCGCAGTAATAAAATGAACTGTGAGACATTTCCCAGCAACATCATCAATCAATCAATCAATCAATCAATCAATCAATCAATCAATCAATCAATCAATCAATCAAATTCTATTTGTATGGCACATTTCAGCTGCACGGCATTTCAAAATGCTTTACATCACAAACACAAAGTCGTCCAGTGGAGGTTCTGATCTTTACAAAAGGTTCACTGGTTTCACCGGTATCTAAATTGCATAAACAGAAGGAAAATGATCAGGAAACCATATTGCAGTAAATTAATGTCAAACGATTAAAGTCAGGCGACGGTTTGATGTGCCGGTTTGTTCATTAAAAGCAGCTTTAAACTGAAGGATTTTTAGCTTCGGTTTATAGTTTCATTGCTTGGATTTAATGATGTTACTGACAATAAATCTGTTTGATTTTACTGAAGAAATATTTCTGATCTCAGAAGTTTGCTGTTGGTTCTTCATCAATGACCTGAAATCAGTTTCAGGATGTTTGTGGATAAACTCGTTAGCTGCAGAGACATTTCTTCTGCATTCAGAAATGCATAAATTCACATTTATCTGTATTTAATCTGTCTTTTGTTAAACTCCAGGTCTTGGCTGGGAGTATCAGTGAGGTGGTTGTTATTTTTTATAATCCCATTTCTGACTTGTAATCCAGTCACAGATCTCCTCCCATACGTTGCCATGTTGTTTCGTGTTGCTTGGCGTTTCTGTTCTGGTCTGTAAATAACTGATGTTTGGCTGTTAAAGCTGCTGATCAACCAAAGACTGACGGCTCATTTCTAACCTCACGGCTTTAAGTGGGAACATTTTACCAACAGCTGTTGCACTTTTTCATTTTTGTTTGTATTCTACCTGATTTGCATGTTTCTCATTTGCATTAAATAAAATATGTATCTGTCACATTAAACTATTAAATATTAAAGATCTGAAATGACTTGTCACGGTTTGCATCACTTTTCATAGCTGAGAGCTGCTGTGCATTAAAACGCAACATGTCTGTTTGCAAACTGAAGAGGGAGAAACTGGAATAACTGGGAGCAGAAGAACATCCCATAATAACTCCTGGATCATTTATGAGGCTGTGTGAGATCACAGCAGCTTCCTGAACGATTCTTTCAGTCGATGCTTTTATCTGTCATTGTTACATTAAGGCGAGAACCACAGCTAACATGGAGGCTGCAGAGCACAAACCCACACAGCTGCAGGAAACCAGTCTGATTGGCAGATTCAAATCTGCTGAATGTTGGAAACAAACTGTTTATATTTTTATTGAGACATTGAGGCTGTTGGGATTTTCACCTGAGCTTCTTTTGTCTTTATTTTCACACATGTACGATCTGGTGCTGAAAGGTTATTTGTTCTTATGGAGATTTTTATTAAAACTGGTTATACTTGGATATAACCTAAGTGCTAAAACATTTGAAAATATTTACAATAGTTTAGATCAGAGATCTGGTACTTTTACAGTCCAAAGAGCCATTTTTGCTCATTCCAGCCAAATAACTAATTTGAAACAAATATTACACCATCTTTGGAAAAACAACTTACAAATGATCTGCCAAGGGACACAGTTTTATTTATGTCTTTTAGGGCAAAGAGAAAATATAAAACTTTAGCATTTTATTTTATGGGTTATTTATATTTCTGGAAAATTATGTTAAAGTACATTTTTCAATCTAATGATGAGAAAATATTGCTGATAGTTTTAGTATCATTCTGTCTTATTAATTTAGTTATTCCATGAAAAAAAAGTGAAACTCCTGAACCCTGCACTTGTTATAATGCATATTTTAAAAAACATTCGCAGTATCTTTAGCTGTGTATTTAAGCCCCAGTTGGTTTCTCTGCCATTCTGCTGTTCTCCTCCAGTCCTGCAGGCGGCGGTAAACGGACCAATCAGCTGCTTTCAGCGTCACCGAGCGGAAGTAAAACAAACAGAGCAGCAGCAGCAGGATGGTTCTGTTTTCATCCCTTTCCTGGATATTCCAGTAATAATATTTTAGTTTGCTCAGCTGGGAGTGTTTAAGGGTTTAAAGAAAAGCTTCTAGTTGGAGGAAAAGATGGAGGATTTCCGCTGGAAACCCGAAACTAACCCGCAGAGAGTCGGTACGTATAGAACCAGACGGGCCGTTACAGCTGGGAATGTAGAGATAAACTACATAGAAAGCGTCGTTTCCTCTGCTTATGAAGGGAGATATCTGTATTCGCTGCTTTATAACCTTAGAGCTCACGTTCCCCCGTGACGTGGATTTACTGGGGGAGTTACAGATCATCTGGTGTCCAGTTTAATTTGAGGTTCTACTGTGGGCGTGGCTTTTCAGGACCCATTTCACCGAAAAACAGAAACAACTGCAAACACGGAGATGAACACATTTATCAAGATTTAAGAAAATGATTTGCAGAACTAATATTTTAAATAATATCTGCAAATCACCAACACAGTCTGTTGATTTTGTGACGTTTCATCAGTTAAAGATCAAAATGGATCTGAATTTTACCAGAATAGATCCTAAATGTTTAGGAGAGTTAAATAAAAGCTTATGAACAATAACTGACTTTATTATTATTCATTTCTCCTCATCCTGTATATTAAATGTTTATTGTGATGTGAAACAGTAACTGATTATCAAAAAAATTAGGTTTTGATGAACTTTTATTTCCTTCTCATTACAGAATAATAAATAATTATGATATAATTTAATTTGTCACTGTAATCTTCCAGCATTTCTGTGTGTATTTTCACACCATATGATTCAGATTCTCCAGAACATTTTGCTGCTGACCGGCAGTCTGCAGCTTCACTAAGCTGAGAACTGATTATTCTGGAGAACCGGGTCCTAAAGAGTTCACTCAGAATATTGCAATAATGCAGTTATGAAACAGAAACCTTGATAATTTACAGTTCAGAGGCCATGAAGCTGAGCTTGGAGTTTCAGCTGCTTTGCTTTTGGTTCTGGTGGTTCTGGTTCCTCTGGTTCTGTTCTGGTTCCTCTGGTTCTGTTCTGGTTCCTCTGGTTCTGTTCTGGTGGTTCTGGTTCCTCTGGTTCTGTTCTGGTGGATTCTGGTTCCTCCTGGCTGCTGCAGCATCAGAGGCCGACAAAAAGAAGAACTCAAGATTTAATCTGATTCACATCAGTTTGAGTCATTTAGAATAAATTGGACTCTGTGATTCGTCAATATAAACAGTTTGAACTAAAAAGTTAGAAAATTGTTTTGGTTAAAACTCAGAAATTTAATTTCATCAAGTTGATTTAGCAACAAGACACAACTTGTCTACACATTGTTTTTAAACTCCTGATAGCTCAATAATCTTAGATTGAGTTGTTTAAATAATTCATAAAGATAATAGTTATAGTGCAACCAGAATAAAGATGAACAGAAGAACAGCAGGAGCAGGAGGAGGAATGAACGTCTCTGTTTTGCTCAATAGTTACAAAGTTCTGCTGATAATTTGATGCTGATAAAATATTTTCTTCTCTGTAAAAGTTCACAAGATGCTCAACATGGATTCATTGCCAGTTCTAATGTCACCAGTAAAACCAGTGGAACCAGTGAAACCAGTAAAACCAGTGGAACCAGTGAAACCAGTGGACTCCTTCAGTACAGACAGTAATTTGGGGGCTGAGTGCTTTATTTATATTTTTATTTCAATCATTAAACAATCAGGAAGTTAACGTCTGATGTTTTCCTTTTTCCTTCAGATTTTCTAAACCAGCTTGTTTGGACCCAACAGAACTACTTTGTTCTGGACCAGGAGGAAGTCAGATGTCCAAGTATTACAGAGGAACTGGTGGAACCAGAACCTCCAGCTTTTAAGGGGGAACCAGTGGAACCAGAACCTGCAGCTTTTAAGGGGGAACCAGTGGAACCAGAACCTCCAGCTGTTAAAGAGGAACCAGTGGAACCAGAACCTCCAGCTTTTAAAGAGGAACCAGTGGAACCAATGGAACCAGAACCTCCAGCTTTTAAAGAGGAACCAGTGGAACCAGAACCTCCAGCTGTTAAAGAGGAACCAGTGGAACCAGAACCTGCAGCTTTTAAAGAGGAACCAATGGAACCAGAACCTCCAGCTGTTAAAGAGGAACCAGTGGAACCAGAACCTCCAGCTGTTAAAGAGGAACCAGTGGAACCAGAACCTGCAGCTTTTAAAGAGGAACCAATGGAACCAGAACCTCCAGCTTTTAAAGAGGAACCAGTGGAACCAGAACCTCCAGCTGTTAAAGAGGAACCAGTGGAACCAGAACCTCCAGCTGTTAAAGAGGAACCAGTGGAACCAGAACCTCCAGCTTTTAAGGAGGAACCAGTGGAACCAGAACCTCCAGCTTTTAAGGAGGAACCAATGGAACCAGAACCTCCAGCTGTTAAAGAGGAACCAGTGGAACCAGAACCTCCAGCTTTTAAGGAGGAACCAATGGAACCAGAACCTCCAGCTGTTAAAGAGGAACCAGTGGAACCAGAACTTCCTGATGCTGCAGAGGAACAAGATGAACAAGAACTGGCAGATCAGAGGGAACCAGAACATTTACTGATCAAAGAGGAACAAGAGGAACTGCAACTTTCACACATTAAGGAGGAACCAGAACCTGCAGGATTCGGATCAAATCGAGGGGAACCGGAACATTTAGTGATTAAAGAGGAAACGGGACAACCAGAACCTTCAGATATTAAGGAGGAACAGAGTGAACTGGAGCTTTCATGTAACAAGAAGGAGGATCCAGAACCTGCAGCAGAACCTGGAGCAGAACCAGCAGGACATTCAGAACCGTCCCAGTTTGCAGTGGGCCATGATGAACCTCCTCTGCTGTCCTTCCTGATCCACAGCAGTCAGCAGATCCAGCAGCTGTTGGTGACCCACTCGGCCGATGGGTTATTGGACTCCTGGTCGGGTCAGAGGCGCAGCTCTAAGGAACCAGAACCAGGAGTGGATCAACTATACAGTCAATCCGGTTCTGAAGCTCAGGGCTGGAGTGAGGCAGGAAGCAGCGGTCCTGTGTGTGACAGCCGGGTCCACTCCGACCCAGAACCACCGGTGAAATGTGACGTCTGTGGGAAAGTGTTCAGGTACAAACACAGCCTGGTGGAACACCAGGTCGTCCACTCAGGCGTAAAGCCGTACGCCTGCGAGACGTGTGGGAAGAGGTTCACGGAGCCCAGCGGGCTGAAGGTCCACATGAGGATCCACACCGGGGAGAAACCCTTCATCTGCGAAGTCTGTGGGAAGAGCTTCCGCTACAGCAGCCACTTCCATGTCCACCGCCGGACCCACACAGGGGAAAACTCCGTCACCTGCAACACCTGCGGGAAGGTCTTCACTCGGATCTGCAGCCTGAAGGTTCACATGAGGTTTCACACGGGCGACTGGCCGTTTTCCTGCGACACGTGTGGGCGGGGCTTCAGTAAACAGCTTCCAGCTGGACGTCCACAGGAGGACGCACGCCGGCGAGTGGCCCTTCTTCTGTGAGACGTGTGGGAAAGGATTCTGCAGGCTGTCCACTCTGAAGGTTCACAGGCAGACGCACACAGCCGAGAGGCCCTACAAATGTGAAGCCTGTGGGAAAAGTTTCCGTGATCCTTCATATTTAAACGTTCACAAGAGAACCCACACAGGGGAGAAGTACTTCTGCTCCACGTGTGGGAAGAGCTTCACCCAGCTGAGCAGTTTGAACGTCCACATCAGGATGCACACAGGAGAGCGGCCGTATCTGTGTGTGACGTGTGGGAAAACGTTTCATCAACAGCAGCCAGCTGCGCATGCACAGCAGGATTCACACAGGTGAAAAACCGTTTTCCTGCGACGACTGCGGTCAGCGCTTCTCCAGGAACAACAGCCTGGTGGTTCACATGAGGATTCACACCGGGGAGAAGCCCTACCAGTGCAGGACATGCGGGAAAAGCTTCACCCAGCACGGCATTCTGCAGATCCATATCAGAACACACACCGGGGAAAAACCCTTTTCCTGTTCCGTATGTGAAAAAAGATTCAGTCAGAGCAGCGGTCTGACCTCACACATGCAGGTTCACACCCACAGCAGGGGTCCTCCTCTCTGAGCCTGCACAACGTAGATCTACAGGTTAAAGACTTTCAGTCAACATAGATCTGGAGGGAAAATCTGGGTTTCATCAGATCACTTCCTCAAACTTCTGGTTAAATTACAGGTTGTGTGAGACAGTTTGAAGTTTGGTTTTAGTTGGAGATATTTTTATTTCTGCTTTCAGTTTCATTAATATAATCTACAAACATAACAACAAAGAGTAAAACATGACAGAGAGATAAACAAGTTTAATTCAAACGAACCAGCGGAGGAAACATCTGCAGTGTCACATTTTCTGTCTTCTTTATTGAACGTTAATGTTTCTCTGAACGCTTTTCTATTTGTAGTTTCATCTTTGTGACTCCAAGCTGCCTGGTTTATCAAAGGAAGTTTAAATAAATGACTTGTTACACTAAACTTAATTTTTACATCATAAATTCTGACTATAAACTGAAATGCTAGTTTTGTCTTCATGCTAACAGCGCGGCGTCTCCAAGGTGAAGATGTTCAGTCACCAAATGAACATCCATCATGTGTTGATATCAACATGGAGACGTTTCAATGAAGTCCAGATTGAAGATATTAAAAACTCACAGGCTTTTATTTAATATGAAATATAATTATACCCAAAACATTTGGGTTCATTTTCTATTGAACTGTTAAATATTTTACTGACTAAAAGATGAAGAATTTCATTTAGGGAATAATTAAGATGTTCTCATGAAGACGTGTTTATTTGTGTCCTTCCTCCTGTATAACTAGAACTTTTTGAATGAAAGAGTCTTTACTTTGACTAGACCATTGTAATCCTATCTGTAAATAAAAACAGTTTTTTATACTTGTATCTGTTCTGCCTCCGTTTTCTCAGGTTCAGTAAAACCTGCAGCGGTTCTGGTTCCGTCTCGGCTCTGGGTCATAATCTGCTTTCTGTAAATAATCTGATGCAGATTGTAGCTTTGTGTTGAGTTTTTATTTAGTTTTTATTTTCTCTGAGATTAAAATGTGAATTTCAGCAAATGTTGCCTTGAGGCCTCAGGATAACAAGTCATTGATCTTTGAATCGATAAATTGACAAATCATTGGTTTTATCAGTTTGTCTCCAGTTTATCAAAGAGCGATGAAATGCTGCGAAATGAGAAATGATAATAAAATATATAAATATTTAAGCTCAGTTTTGGTCGATTGTTATTTCATTAACCGACAGTCAAAATGGCGGTTCGGCGCCATGGAGACCAACAGCCACTAAATCCTGGCTAACTGGCCACTTTATTAGGCACACATTGCTACAACAGGACTCTGGACATTTTCAGAGCATGTTGGTAAACCTGACAGAACGTTTTCAGTTCGGATCTCAGGAGATGAGCAGCTTCAGTAAGACAAGCTGAACTTTTACCAACAGACACATTAAATCAAACCAGCCGCCTTTCATCCTCATGTTTACTTTAAATTGGATCAAGATGAGAATCTGATGAACCATTTAGTGTCCAGTGAGAAAGTAAAGTCTGTTTATCATAGTTTCATCAGCCAGGATCGAACTTTAAGATCTTAAAGAGGCAAAAATCACAGAACAGATCAAACATCACAGTGGACAGTTCAAAATAATTCATCTTTTCCTTCAGGCATCCCATAATTTCAGAATCAGGAAGCAGCATCAATGAAACTTTGACTGAACCACAGATGTAATAATAACAACCTGAACTCATTTCACTGATATCTGAAGGAGTAAAGCAGCAGCAGCGCCACCTGCAGGTTGGTCCCAGTATGATGGTGTGGCTGTGATGGTCAGACTAGAAACTTAATAAAGTTTAATTCAAACCAATTACACTTTCGTTTGAATTAAACTTTCGTTTCAGTGTCTCTAATGTCTAACCCAATAGCGCCACCTGTGTTGATTTTTTTCCCGATTCCATTCTAGAAGTTGAAAGCAGCAGCATCTTCCTCTGATGATCCAATCAGCATCTTCCTCTGACCGTCCAATCAGCAGCTTCCTCTTCTTTGGGCTGCAGGGGCTGATGGGAGCTTTGGTTCCTCTGCTAGAAACCACGTGGCCCTGGTCTGATCTCTCAGCTCGTCCTTGTTTGGCCTCAGCTGCATCAGAGCCACTTCTCCCCAGGTTCACCAGAGGAAACACCACTGCACACAATGCTTTTCCTCCCAGCTGCTGCTCTGTGCTGGCTGGGTTCAGGTGAGTGTTTCCAGCCAATCAGGAGCCAACACCTGGAACAAACACTGTCACACTAACCTTCACCTGTCTGTCTGTCTGTCTGTCTGTCTGTGTCTCTACAGCGCTGGCTGCTGTGGGAACACAGCTGGTTCAGAAGGACCTGAGTCTGACCAGGAGAACCGGGGAGAGCGTCTCCTTCAGCTGTGAGACTGGGCCGTGTCGTTATGAAGTAGTCTGGTACCAGAAGAAAGATACAGAAACATTCAGAGCTATTCTCTATATCACCAGTGATGATAGCACAGAAAAACCTTTCAATC
The DNA here is from genome assembly GCF_027474105.1 of Poeciliopsis prolifica. Taxonomy (NCBI): domain Eukaryota; kingdom Metazoa; phylum Chordata; class Actinopteri; order Cyprinodontiformes; family Poeciliidae; genus Poeciliopsis; species Poeciliopsis prolifica. The sequence goes on along the minus strand of NW_026562454.1, from coordinate 769,932 downwards.
ATCCCCAGCAAAATGATTTCTCAGCTGAGAGAAATCAGAACAGCTGTGAACTGAAGATTGAAAATGTTGCAGACGTTCATTCAGCCTCCTACTACTGCAGCTGTTGGATCTCTGGTCCCCACAGTGAGAAATGATTCGTTCTGAGCCTGAAAAAAACCTCCAGATGATCAGATGTCAGTTTGTGACATAGAGAGCAGTAAACCACAGCCCAGGTTCACTGATTTCACCTCCATCTCACACAGAGACTCTCTGAGTCTTTAATGTTTCATCATTTTATTACAATAAACTCTGAAGATTTTATCAATTTGTTGGATTTATTCAATAATTGATGGTTTTCATTCCTATTGTTTCAGATACAGGATCAATAATGAGATCATCAATAATGAGATCATCATCCTCTTCATCACTAATAGGTTTGATATTAATATATTGTAGAGAAAAAACACGTTCAGCAGATAATTTTAGTTTATTTTATAAGTCAAGAAGCTTTGGGTCCATTTTTTATTCTGGTTGTTTCTGCTTCTCAGAGGATCCAGATGGTTCTGGTGAGTTAAATTATTGGACCTACATCAGGTCCAATTGATCAGTAATAAACTATTACAGATCATCAATAATCAGTTCTGGTCTGGGCTCCTTTTGCATGAATTCCTGCATCAATGTGATGGAAGAGACCAGCCTGAGGTTCTGTTGAGGTTCTGCTCAGGTTTTGTTGAGGTTCTGCTCAGGTTCTGCTGCGGTTCTGCTGAGGTTCTGCTGCGGTTCTGCTGTGGTTCTGCTGAGGTTCTGCTGAGGTTCTGCTGAGGTTCTGCTCAGGTTCTGCTGAGGTTCTGCTCAGGTTCTGTTGAGGTTCTGCTCAGGTTCTGCTGAGGTTCTGCTGAGGTTCTGCTGAGGTTCTGACGAGGTTCTGTTGAGGTTCTGCTTCGGTTCTGGAAGCCTTCGGGTTGCTCTGTTGGTTCTGATTTTTCTCATTTTCCTCTTTACTCCAGGTTCTCTCAGGGGTTAAAGGTCAGGCCGGTTTGCTGGTTAATAAAGAACACCAGTTTATGGGAGTTTGGATCGGAACCAAGCCCTGAAGGTAAAGTCCAATCAGTTTTGTGTCCAGAATGTGTGGGGTCTGCAGAGAAGCTAGCTGCCGTTTTCCTGACCTTTGACCTGCTGAGGTGATGAGAGAGTTGATCTGGTTGAGCTGCAGGTTCTGATTGGATCAGTGCTGGACCAACAGGGGCGGCTCTAGACGGGGCCCAGAGGGGCCTCTGGCCCTGATTCGGCCCTTGACTGATTGTTCTTTCCACTTTATAAAGTAAACTCTCCTTTACATCCAACATTTAAGTTTTAACATCATTTTTATTATCAATAACCAATTGATCAGTGATCAGTGATCAACTGTATTTATGGGCCCTGAAGCTTTGGGGCCCCAAGCAGCTGCTTAGTTTTGCTTCTGCATTGGGCCGGCTCTGCTGTTCACACTCTTAGTGAAGCTGCAGGTTTTCTCAGAGAGTCAGAAGGCAGCAGGTCAAAGGTCATGACCTCTGCTGTCTCCATTCCACCTGATAAATGTGAACTTCATGGTACCATCAGCCTCCAGGAAACCACAGACCTCATGCTGCATTCATGACCTCAGGAAACCACAGACCTCCATGCTGCATTCATGACCGTAGGAGATCTCAGACCTCCATGCTGCATTCATGACTGTAGGAGATCTCAGACCTCCATGCTGCATTCATGACCTCAGGAAACTACAGACCTCCATGCTGCATTCATGACTGTAGGAGATCTCAGACCTCCATGCTGCATTCATGACTGTAGGAGATCTCAGCAGCTGCAGCTCAGACTGTAGAACCAGGAGACCCACTGGGAGAGACTGGAGCTTTCAGACAGGATGTCTGCAGAACTTCCTTCAGAACCACTTTGGACCTTCACAGCACATTTCTGATGGTTCTGATCCACCAGAACCTCAGCGGGTCAGTTCTGATCCACTCAGAACCTCAGCAGGTCGGTTCTGATCCACCAGAACCTCAGCAGGTCGGTTCTGATCCACCAGAACCTCAGCAGGTCGGTTCTGATCCACCAGAACCTCAGCAGGTCGGTTCTGATCCACCAGAACCTCAGCAGGTCGGTTCTGATCCACCAGAACCTCAGCAGGTCGGTTCTGATCCACTCAGCAGCCGTGTTGAAACTCATGATGGAGCTGAAACCTGATTCTGCTGCATCATCTGGACCGGTTCCCCTCAGCCGACCCGGTCAGCAGCAGGCTGGTTTCTGTGGAGGATACTGGTACCGCTTTTGGTTCTGGAGCCAGACTGGATGGAACCGGTAAGAACCAACACTTACTGGGTTTCAGTGGAGATCAAAGCAGCTGAACTTTGTTGTTGGAAGAGACGAAGTTTCCTTTCAGTGCAGCTGTGATGATATAAACAGACTCATTTCTGATAAACACTTTAATCCTGAAAACTGAAACTTTTATGAAGCTGCAGAGAAAATATTGATGCATTAAGACACAAAAATCAGCCGACAGGTTTTTGTATCAGCTTGTTTCATTGTGGGATGAGTGATGGCCGTGCCTATCTTTATCCCATCTTTGGATCTGGAACCAAACTGTATGTAACTGGTAAGAATCAACATTTACTGGTTTCACTGGAGTTAAAATGTTAAAATGTGTTTTATGTTTTTCTGCTGCTTCAGGATTTTCATGTTAGTTTTTATTATTAATAGAAAATTAATCAAGGAAACATCAACAGTTGATAAAACTTAAATATATAGAATAATATCTGTAAACTGTAATATTTGCTAACATTGCTAATAAAAGTCTAAATTACTGTAAAATATTGTTTATATGTTAACTCAGTGCTAAAACTCAGTGTTAGAAACATGTTGAACTTTATAAAATAATTTGACTATTTTAACCAATAATAGAGAGTTTCTGTAAACTCTCAGTAACTCTGCAATATATTCTGTAAAAGTCTAATTATTGTAAAATATTCTTTATAGATTTACTATAAACTTGAGACTAACAGAGAAAAGAGATAATAAAACCAGAAACAGCTGAAGGGTTTTTGTATCAGTTTGTCTCACTGTGGGTTGAATGGATCTTTGGTTCCGGAACCAAACTGTATGTCATCGGTAAGAACCAACATTTACTGGTTTTCATTATAGAGATTTGTTTTATAAAATGTGGATTTTTATGAAAACAAATGTAAAATTCACAAACAGCTAAATGTGTTTTTTCAGCTGTTGGAGATTTTTATCTTTTCTTTCTCTAAAGCTGAGATTTTATTATTTTATTATTAAGTCTAATTACTGGAAAACTCAGTTTAGTCCTTTAATTAGGACTAAAACTCAAAATTACATGAAGCAAACAGAGAAAATATGATATAATAAACTGTTTGTAATCGGTAAGAATCAACATTTACTGGTTTCACTGGAGTTAAAATGTTAAAATGTGTTTTATGTTTTTCTGCTGCTTCAGGATTTACATGTTAGTTTTTATTATTAATAGAAAATTAATCATGGAAACATCAACAGTTGATGAAAAACATTCAAAAATCCAAGAATAATCTAAAATAAATGTATTTCCTTTTTACCAATATTGATGCTTTAATATCTGATAATATTATTCATAAATGTTTAATACTGCAAAATATCCTCATGGATTTACTAAATGCTAAAACTCAGAGTGATATGGAGCTGACAGAGGAAAATAATATTAATAATAATAATATTAATAATAACAATAATATTAAGAGTGAGACCCGAAGCATCAGACGGTTTTTTCTGTCTCACTGCGTAGAGGATTCTCATGTCTCTTTGGTTCTGGAACCAAACTGTTTGTAAGAACTTTTATTTTCCTTCTGCTGTTTTAAACCACAAGTTAAAATGTTTTAATCAGTTTAATCATTCTATCATTAGTAGAGAAAATGATGATAAACTCTCTGGTTTCCTTAACATTAAAATGAAAAGTTATTATTTTATAAAACATTTAAAACGTTCCAGATATTTTGGGTTTATTGTCTTTAATATTTTAAAGTCTCTGAAGTCGATAAAAATGTTCATCTGGTAAAGAATTGAAAATCTTACAAATGTTCACAGAAAGGTTCAGAAAAACTTTACTTAAAAAAACCTGCAAGGTTTAATAAAGATATTTAAGAAACATTTATGTTATCAATGTTTAAATCTAATATTTATAAATATGGAAAATCAACTAAAATATGACCAACATTCAGTCGTTTATATTTTCTATGAATACAAAAAAATTATTCAGAGAAGAGAAACTTTTTAATTAATTATTAATTATTATTTTTTCTTCTCAATTTTCAAATATTGAAATGTTATTAGAAAAATTTAAAGCTCAAATGTAAATATAGTTAAAATGTGGAAGATATTTATTACATTTTATCACAGCTGAATATAAAATTTGCCGTATTGTTGCATCAATCTATGATTTTAGTTTTCAACAAAACATTTTTACAGTTTTAAAAAATTAACCGTTTAAATTTGATCAAATATATAAAAACAGTTTTATGATGAATCAGTGGCAAGAAAATCAACTCATTTAATTTAAATTTGTATTTGATACAGAAATCTTTGTTCCAATAATATGTATAAATGTATCATAATGTAAATAGTTTAATATCTGTGGATTTATATAATATTTGATGTTCAGCCTGATAAACTGTGGATGTTATTTTCAGCTGCTTTAAAGGTTTGAAGCTGCAGAGTTTCAGTCAGAGGAAGGAAACCAACGTTTCTGTAAATAAACCAAAGAGAAAGTCGGAGCCCAACACGGGGCCCTGCGGGGCCCCGCAGTGAAGACAGGAAACAAAATCAGTTTGACTGAAAAACTTCATCTATAAAACAATCAACCTGCTGGTTTCTACTGTGAATGATTGATGGAGTTTATTGACCTGTTTGAAAACCAGGATCAATACATGAGACTGAATTAAAATTAGTTTTGTAAAATATCTTCATTTGTTGTGAATTGGTCCATATTCAGTAAATAAACAGAATTATTACAAATAAATAGTTAAAATCTCTTCAACCAGCAGATCCATTTCTCTGTAAAGTTTAAAATCTGATTTAAAACATAAATTTTCTGTTTTTCTAAAACTCAGTTTCTTGTAACCAGAAGAAATGAGACAATCAGATTCTCTGATAATAAATTGATCCCAGTTCAAGTTTGGAGTCTGAATCCTGTGGAAACGTTTCTGACATAAAGATGCTGCTGCTGACTGGATGTGTTTCTGCCTCCAAGCTGCAGATGATCCGGTAGTGAATCCGGTAGTGAAGCCCGTGGTGAGCGTGTACCCAGCAGCCTCCAGCGCCCGGCGGGCCGCAGGGGCCTCCTGCTGTGTCTGGCCTCAGGCATGTTTCCTCCTGAGGTCCGGATCTCCTGGAAAAGACTGGAGGACGATGGAGAGAAGGATCTGACCTCTGAGGAGCAGCTGGAGCTCAGAGCGCTGGACGGCACCGCCCGCACCGCCTCCATCTTGAAGGTGGATCCGCTCGGCCCATCTAGGTACCCTGCTCTGTGCAGCATGAGGGCGGCTCAGTGGAGGCCCCGACAGCACCAGGTGATGAAGCTGCAAACTTATTTCTCCTCACAGGATCCGAAAGAAAAGAGGCGTCCAGAAAATTACGAGTCTTTATAAAACAAGAAGAATCAAATCAATAACTAATAACAAACATATCACCATGTTAAAACACATTTAACATCAGGACTGATGGAAACGTCACAGACAGCAGCTGATTCACAGCAGAGTTTAACCATCGACTCTGTTTTCACTGAGCAACATAATAAATTTATTAATAAAGTTATAACTTCATTATTAAAGTTATAACTTCATTATTATAGTTATAACTTTATTATTAAAGTTATAACTTCATTATTAAAGTTATAACTTCATTAATAAAGTTATAACTTCATTATTAAAGTTATAACTTCATTAATAAAGTTATAACTTCATTATTAAAGTCATAACTTCATTATTAAAGTCATAACTTCATTAATAAAGTTATAACTTCATTATTAAAGTTATAACTTCATTAATAAAGTTATAACTTCATTAATAAAGTTATAACTTCATTAATAAAGTTATAACTTCATTATTAAAGTTATAACTTCATTATTATAGTTATAACTTTATTATTAAAGTCATAACTTCATTATTAAAGTTATAACTTCATTAATAAAGTTATAACTTCATTATTAAAGTTATAACTTCATTATTAAAGTCATAACTTCATTATTAAAGTTATAACTTCATTATTAAAGTCATAACTTCATTATTAAAGTTATAACTTCATTAATAAAGTTATAACTTCATTATTAAAGTTATAACTTCATTATTAAAGTTATAACTTCATTATTAAAGTCATAACTTCATTATTAAAGTTATAACTTCATTAATAAAGTTATAACTTCATTATTAAAGTTATAACTTCATTATTATAGTTATAACTTCATTATTAAAGTTATAACTTCATTATTATAGTTATAACTTTATTATTAAAGTCATAACTTCATTATTAAAGTTATAACTTCATTATTAAAGTTATAACTTCATTATTAAAGTTATAACTTCATTATTAAAGTCATAACTTCATTATTAAAGTCATAACTTCATTAATAAAGTTCTAACTTCATTATTATAGTTATAACTTCATTATTATAGTTATAACTTTATTATTAAAGTCATAACATCATTAATAAAGTCATAACTTCATTATTAAAGTCATAACTTCATTATTAAAGTTATAACTTCATTAATAAAGTTATAACTTCATTAATAAAGTTATAACTTCATTAATAAAGTTATAACTTCATTATTAAAGTTATAACTTCATTATTAAAGTTATAACTTCATTAATAAAGTTATAACTTCATTATTAAAGTTATAACTTCATTAATAAAGTTATAACTTCATTATTAAAGTTATAACTTCATTATTATAGTTATAACTTCATTATTAAAGTCATAACTTCATTATTAAAGTCATAACTTCATTATTAAAGTCATAACTTCATTATTAAAGTCATAACTTCATTAATAAAGTTATAACTTCATTAATAAAGTTATAACTTCATTAATAAAGTTATAACTTCATTATTAAAGTTATAACTTCATTATTATAGTTATAACTTCATTATTAAAGTCATAACTTCATTATTAAAGTTATAACTTCATTATTAAAGTCATAACTTCATTAATAAAGTTATAACTTCATTATTAAAGTTATAACTTCATTAATAAAGTTATAACTTCATTATTATAGTTATAACTTCATTATTAAAGTTATAACTTCATTATTAAAGTTATAACTTCATTATTAAAGTTATAACTTCATTATTATAGTTATAACTTCATTATTAAAGTTATAACTTCATTATATAGTCATAACTTTATTAATAAAGTCATAACTTCATTATTAAAGTCATAACTTCATTAATAAAGTCATAACTTCATTAATAAAGTCATAACTTCATTATTATAGTTATAACTTCATTATTATAGTTATAACTTCATTATTAAAGTCATAACTTCATTATTAAAGTTATAACTTCATTATTAAAGTCATAACTTCATTAATAAAGTCATAACTTCATTATTATAGTTATAACTTCATTATTATAGTCATAACTTCATTAATAAAGTTATAACTTCATTAATAAAGTCATAACTTTATTAATAAAGTCATAACTTCATTATTAAAGTTATAACTTCATTAATAAAGTCATAACTTTATTAATAAAGTCATAACTTCATTATTAAAGTCATAACTTCATTATTATAGTTATAACTTCATTATTATAGTTATAACTTCATTATTAAAGTTATAACTTCATTATTAAAGTTATAACTTCATTAATAAAGTCATAACTTTATTAATAAAGTCATAACTTTATTAATAAAGTCATAACTTCATTATTAAAGTCATAACTTCATTAATAAAGTCCTAACTTCATTATTATAGTTATAACTTCATTATTATAGTTATAACTTCATTATTAAAGTTATAACTTCATTATTAAAGTTATAACTTCATTAATAAAGTCATAACTTTATTAATAAAGTCATAACTTCATTATTAAAGTCATAACTTCATTATTAAAGTCATAACTTCATTAATAAAGTCATAACTTCATTATTATAGTCATAACTTCATTAATAAAGTCATAACTTCATTAATAAAGTCATAACTTCATTAATAAAGTCATAACTTCATTATTATAGTCATAACTTTATTAATAAAGTCATAACTTCATTATTAAAGTTATAACTTTATTATTAAAGTCATAACTTCATTATTATAGTTATAACTTCATTATTATAGTTATAACTTCATTATTAAAGTTATAACTTCATTATTAAAGTCATAACTTCATTATTAAAGTTATAACTTCATTATTAAAGTCATAACTTCATTAATAAAGTCATAACTTCATTATTATAGTTATAACTTCATTATTATAGTCATAACTTCATTAATAAAGTTATAACTTCATTAATAAAGTCATAACTTTATTAATAAAGTCATAACTTCATTATTGAAGTTATAACTTTAATAATGAAGTTATAACTTTAATAATGAAGTTATAACTTTATTATTAAAGTCATAACTTCATTATTATAGTTATAACTTCATTATTATAGTTATAACTTCATTATTAAAGTTATAACTTCATTATTAAAGTTATAACTTCATTAATAAAGTTATAACTTTAATAATGAAGTTATAACTTTAATAATAAAGTTATAACTTCATTATTAAAGTTATAACTTCATTAATAAAGTCATAACTTCATTATTATAGTTATAACTTCATTATTATAGTTATAACTTCATTATTAAAGTTATAACTTCATTATTAAAGTTATAACTTCATTAATAAAGTCATAACTTTATTAATAAAGTCATAACTTCATTATTAAAGTCATAACTTCATTATTAAAGTCATAACTTCATTAATAAAGTCATAACTTCATTATTATAGTCATAACTTCATTAATAAAGTCATAACTTCATTAATAAAGTCATAACTTCATTAATAAAGTCATAACTTCATTAATAAAGTCATAACTTCATTATTATAGTCATAACTTCATTATTAAAGTCATAACTTCATTAATAAAGTCATAACTTCATTAATAAAGTCATAACTTCATTATTATAGTTATAACTTCATTAATAAAGTCATAACTTCATTATTAAAGTCATAACTTCATTATTATAGTTATAACTTCATTAATAAAGTTATAACTTCATTATTATAGTTATAACTTCATTAATAAAGTCATAACTTCATTATTAAAGTCATAACTTCATTAATAAAGTCATAACTTCATTATTATAGTTATAACTTCATTAATAAAGTTATAACTTCATTAATAAAGTCATAACTTTATTAATAAAGTCATAACTTTATTAATAAAGTCATACTTCATTATTAAAGTCATAACTTCATTAATAAAGTCATAACTTCATTATTATAGTTATAACTTCATTATTATAGTCATAACTTCATTAATAAAGTTATAACTTCATTATTAAAGTTATAACTTCATTAATAAAGTCATAACTTTATTAATAAAGTCATAACTTCATTATTAAAGTCATAACTTCATTATTAAAGTCATAACTTCATTAATAAAGTCATAACTTCATTATTATAGTCATAACTTCATTAATAAAGTCATAACTTCATTATTAAAGTCATAACTTTATTAATAAAGTCATAACTTTATTAATAAAGTCATAACTTCATTATTAAAGTCATAACTTCATTAATAAAGTTCTAACTTCATTATTATAGTTATAACTTCATTATTATAGTTATAACTTCATTATTATAGTTATAACTTTATTATTAAAGTTATAACTTCATTATTAAAGTCATAACTTCATTATTAAAGTCATAACTTCATTATTAAAGTCATAACTTCATTATTAAAGTCATAACTTCATTAATAAAGTCATAACTTCATTATTATAGTCATAACTTCATTAATAAAGTCATAACTTCATTATTAAAGTTATAACTTCATTAATAAAGTCATAACTTTATTAATAAAGTCATAACTTCATTAATAAAGTCATAACTTCATTATTAAAGTCATAACTTCATTATTAAAGTCATAACTTCATTAATAAAGTCATAATTCATTATTATAGTCATAACTTCATTAATAAAGTTATAACTTCATTATTAAAGTTATAACTTCATTAATAAAGTCATAACTTTATTAATAAAGTCATAACTTCATTAATAAAGTCATAACTTCATTAATAAAGTCATAACTTCATTATTATAGTCATAACTTCATTATTAAAGTCATAACTTCATTAATAAAGTCATAACTTCATTAATAAAGTCATAACTTCATTATTATAGTTATAACTTCATTATTAAAGTTATAACTTCATTATTAAAGTCATAACTTCATTATTATAGTTATAACTTCATTATTATAGTTATAACTTCATTATTATAGTTATAACTTCATTATTAAAGTTATAACTTTATTATTAAAGTTATAACTTCATTAATAAAGTCATAACTTCATTATTATAGTTATAACTTCATTATTAAAGTTATAACTTCATTAATAAAGTTATAACTTCATTATTATAGTTATAACTTCATTAATAAAGTTATAACTTCATTAATAAAGTCATAACTTCATTAATAAAGTCATAACTTCATTAATAAAGTCATAACTTCATTATTATAGTTATAACTTCATTAATAAAGTCATAACTTCATTATTATAGTTATAACTTCATTAATAAAGTCATAACTTCATTAATAAAGTCATAACTTCATTATTATAGTCATAACTTCATTAATAAAGTCATAACTTCATTATTATAGTTATAAATTCATTATTAAAGTCATAACTTCATTAATAAAGTCATAACTTCATTAATAAAGTCATAACTTCATTAATAAAGTCATAACTTCATTATTATAGTCATAACTTCATTAATAAAGTCATAACTTCATTAATAAAGTCATAACTTCATTAATAAAGTCATAACTTCATTAATAAAGTCATAACTTCATTAATAAAGTCATAACTTCATTATTATAGTTATAACTTCATTAATAAAATCATAACTTCATTATTAAAGTCATAACTTCATTATTAAAGTCATAACTTCATTATTAAAGTCATAACTTCATTATTAAAGTCATAACTTCATTAATAAAGTTCTAACTTCATTATTATAGTTATAACTTCATTAATAAAGTCATAACTTCATTAATAAAGTCATAACTTCATTAATAAAGTCATAACTTCATTATTATAGTCATAACTTCATTATTAAAGTCATAACTTCATTAATAAAGTCATAACTTCATTAATAAAGTCATAACTTCATTATTATAGTTATAACTTCATTAATAAAGTCATAACTTCATTATTAAAGTCATAACTTCATTATTATAGTTATAACTTCATTAATAAAGTTATAACTTCATTATTATAGTTATAACTTCATTAATAAAGTCATAACTTCATTATTAAAGTCATAACTTCATTAATAAAGTCATAACTTCATTATTATAGTTATAACTTCATTAATAAAGTTATAACTTCATTAATAAAGTCATAACTTTAATAATAAAGTCATAACTTCATTATTAAAGTCATAACTTCATTATTAAAGTCATAACTTCATTAATAAAGTTCTAACTTCATTATTATAGTTATAACTTCATTATTATAGTTATAACTTTATTATTAAAGTTATAACTTCATTATTAAAGTTATAACTTCATTAATAAAGTTATAACTTTAATAATAAAGTCATAACTTCATTATTAAAGTCATAACTTCATTATTAAAGTCATAACTTCATTAATAAAGTCATAACTTCATTATTATAGTCATAACTTCATTAATAAAGTCATAACTTCATTATTAAAGTCATAACTTTATTAATAAAGTCATAACTTTATTAATAAAGTCATAACTTCATTATTAAAGTCATAACTTCATTAATAAAGTCATAACTTCATTATTATAGTTATAACTTCATTATTATAGTCATAACTTCATTAATAAAGTTATAACTTCATTATTAAAGTTATAACTTCATTAATAAAGTCATAACTTTATTAATAAAGTCATAACTTCATTATTAAAGTCATAACTTCATTATTAAAGTCATAATTCATTAATAAAGTCATAACTTCATTATTATAGTCATAACTTCATTAATAAAGTCATAACTTCATTATTAAAGTTATAACTTCATTAATAAAGTCATAACTTTATTAATAAAGTCATAACTTCATTAATAAAGTCATAACTTCATTATTAAAGTCATAACTTCATTATTAAAGTCATAACTTCATTAATAAAGTCATAACTTCATTATTATAGTCATAACTTCATTAATAAAGTTATAACTTCATTATTAAAGTTATAACT
>NW_026562454.1:725000-752500 GCF_027474105.1 Poeciliopsis prolifica | reverse complement strand
TGGATCCAAAATGTTTGATATGATGAACTTTCATCATGCAGCTCCGCTGACTGAAAGGCCAATATCATAACATGAGATATGGATGGTTTTCTGACAAATCATATCGAAGTCAGTGAGTCTCCAGATTTAGATTTAAATCAATATTACTATTGATTTAAATCTAAATCTATATATAATAATATTACTATTAACCCTAACCTGGAGGTGGCGCTGTTGTTCTGCTTCGGATTCACATTCAGTGGAGAAAATATTCAAAGATGTTCATGTTTAACTGTAATAATATTCAAAGCCATCAGGTAAATATAGAAACATTAAGTATAAATAAAGATAAACAGGAAGAATTAAAGTGGAACTAAAAGCGACTCACGTTTCCACAGGTACTATTATAGCGTAACACAGATGGGGAGAAGGACTGAAAATATTTTACTGTATGAAATATTCTAGATAATATTTGATCCATTAATGAGGTTAGAAAGTTCTGGTCTGGTTCCGGTCCAGTCCAGCAGGGGGCGGTAAATGGACCAATCAACACCGCTGCTCTCTGGCCACTTTATTAGGCACACCCTGACAGTTAAAGGCTTTTATTTTTATTTTATTCATATTTTCTGGTCCCTTCAGGAAATCCTGGTAAACCTGAGAAGGTTGTTGGTTCAAATCCCAGGAGTTTCTCTCCCTGCAGCATCTTCAGATTTTAAAGTTTAACTTCAGCACAACCTGATGAATTACTGAGACTTTAAGACATGTTCACTATGTCACTCTGTGAAATATTTAAATCTAGAACATTTTACTAAACATTAGAATATCAGCAGATCATAGAAAATGTTTTATTTTGTTTCTATTAGTGTCATGTTCCGTGTTTATTTGAGTTTCTGTGTCCTGAGTCTCCTCGTTGTCCTGTCTTCCCCTTGATTACTCCCAGGTGTGTCTCGTTTCCTTGATTACCCTCAGTGTATTTAGTCCCTCCTGTGTCCTTTGTCCCTCTTCGGGTCCTTGTCATTGCAGGTCGTTGTCTGCCTTTGTTTTTTTTAGCCGCCTGTAAGACCAGTTGCTACCGGCGTTGAGCCCTGGCTTCCGCTCAGCCGTGCTGCCTGGCCGCGGACTCTGACTGTGTTTTTGTGGACTGTTTTCATTAAATTACTCACCATTCACCTACCGGGGTCTCCAGCGTCTGCCTCACCACCTCCACTACTCACCATTTCATGACAATTAGTCTTTATTTTCCACTTTCAGATAAATAAATAAAAATGATCGTGTGTAAAACAGAACCAGAACCAAACACATCTGGACATGACCATCATCATGCTGACAGCAGAGGGCGCTGTTCACCATGGAGCCTGAAATATGGACGTTTAAATCCTCTGACGTCATCAGAAAATGTAAAGTTAAAGTATTTTATCCTCAAATACTTAAAAATGTTTTTAAAATATAAAAAGTCACAAAATGTCATTAAACAGAATTTAGATGATCAACAGAAACTTTATGAAGTTTTGTCACAGCCACAAACAGCGGAACCGGACCCAGAACCAGCACCAGAACCAGCACCAGAACCAGAACCAGAATGTTCTGGTGGAAGTGGATCAGAACCATCAAGTTTCCATCTGAGAGCTTTTAGTTGGTTTAAGGTTTTAGAACAACAATCAGGTCCAACAGAACCATTCAGAACCTCAGTCTGACCTGGTTCTGAATGACAGGAGATGGTTCTGATGAGGCCCAGAAAGAGCCATCAGAGGATCAGTTCTGGTGTCGCCATGTTAACAGGACCGAGGACCCGGCCCTGAGGGACTCCACTGGAAAGCTGCCAGCAGTTTGTGTGATCAGTCTGATGGGAAACCAGTGCAGAGCTGGTCCTCAGAGACCAAACCAGTTAGAGCTGCGATGGAGACGCCCAGACCGGATCAGAACCAACATGGCCGCCTGGAAGCTACAGAACGAAGCAACATGAATGTTTGTCTCAGTGGTTTGAGTTTCTGTCTCGGTGGTTTTGTTGCTGCTTTGTTTGTTCCTGTGAGCTGAAATCTTCCTGCTGCATCAACAGAAACAGAAAAACTGATCAGAGTTTAGATTCAGCCGCTTCAGGCTTTAGTTCTAGTTATTGTGATGCATTAGAGCCATTGATCAGGCCGATCAATGGCTGATGGGAGCCGATTGCTGAGCTGTGAGTTGGGCTCTGAGCTGAAGATCACAGCTGCTTCCTGAACGATTGTTTCAGCCGATTCTTGTAACTGTCGTTGTGTTTATTAAGGTGAGAACCACAGCTAACGGTGTGGAGGCTGCAGAGCACAAACCCACACAGCTGCAGCTGATTATCGCTAATCTGACCCAACTGTCCAAACTGCAGTCAAAGCTCATCCTGCATTCAGCTGAAAACATCTGCATTTTTATTCTGTTTATTCTGTTTATTGGTCTTTAATGTTTGTCCCCAAATTCAAAGCATTTTTCTGCATTTTCTTTATCAAAGGATGATTTGAATCTTCATCTTCTCATTAATTAATGATCAGTTTTATTATTTAGATCAAAAGTAAATTTGATTGTTTTTAATTTAAAATAGAGAATGATCAAATTTACTTAAAGTATTAAATTATAGCAATAAACTACATAATTTTATTTATTCAGACTGTCTTGTTATTATCATCATCATCACTATTTTACATCCATCTGTTTTGTTCATCTAATTGTTAAAACATTTTATGATTATATTTAATAATATTTTTATTCTTGTGTTATTATTTATTCATTTGGATAAGCCCTATTCTCATATTAAACTAAAACAATAAGAATGTCAATAAAAATTTCAGTGAAATGAAACAGATTGAGTTGAAACAACTTCTTTATTAATTAAATCTTTTTTTATTTTTTTATTTATGGATAACAGATAATCACCGTACATTCAAACTATGTTCAGATTTAATTAAGGTTGAGTTAAAAGAGGTTCAGCTGGCAGAAAGAAAATATTCATAAACTGGGTAAAGAATAAAATAAAATAAATTCTTTGCAATAAAAACATTAAATGTAAACAAAGCAGAAATTTGCTACATTTCAATAAAAAGCCTTAAAACATAAAGAATATTTTTACATTCTTAAAACGATTCATGAGTTTTTATCAGTTGTTGGATGAACAACGTAGAACTATAGCATGTAGAGCGTTTTCACGTTTATGATCCAGTTTGAACAGAAAGTTTTACATTCATGTCTGGAACAAACTGGGAACCATCATCCAGCTCTACTGGTTCCACAGGCGCTGATCAGAGAGACGCCGCAGAAGTAGATCAGACTCTTGGCGATGAGCAGCGAGTAGATGAGGAAGACGAGCTGCTGGCTGGAACCCAGAGAACCAGCCGGGCGAGGAGGACCGGCGGGGCGGCGGGGAACTGAGAACATCAGAACATCAGAACCTCAGAACATCAGAATATGAGAATATGAGAACATCAGAATGTCAGAATATCAGAATATCAAATATCAAATATCAGAATAAGAGAGTCACATTTACCTGAATAACTATTTGAAGCAAAAAGAAACAAAAGTATTTTTACTTCCTGGTCTTTTTGATTCTACTAAAGTAATTTAATGAAGTATTTTTACTCTTGCTGCAATAAAATTTCTGGAGTTTCTGCCATCTGAATGAAAAATGAATATTTAGACACAGACCTGCAGTTTTTATTAAAGTTTCACAGTAATTTATTTTTAAAGAAACTGATTTAGGAAAAAATATTTTGCCTGATTTTGTTATTTATTGTTAATTATATGAATTATTACCATTTTCATCCTCCAGATACCAACATTTCCGCTTAACGTTTATTTTGGTCCATCTGATGATGTCATTTTTAAATATTAGATGTTTGATTGTCAGTTCCTCAGGACTTTTTTTTTTACCAATTCCAGTTTTCAGTCTTACTTTAGTCATCAGATATTTTTAACTTCAGTCGGAAACGTCCAGCTGAATCCAACCGATCTCTGAGCCTCTTTACCTGTTTTTGAGGGAGAGTCTGTAGCGCCCCCTTCATGTTGGACGGAGCAGTGGTACTGGTAGGTGTGCTGAGGATCCGGATCCACCATCCTGATGGAGAGAACCGACCCGCCTCGCTGAGCTCCAGCTGCTCCGCGGCAGGAAGAACTTCCTCCTCCCCGTCCTCCTCCTTCCTCCTCTTCCAGGTGAACCGGATCACAGGCGGAAACATTCCTGAAGCGACGCATAGCAGCGGCTCCTTCCGGTCCGGCTGCAGCTCCTTCCGGTCCGGCTGCAGCTCCTTCCGGTCCGGCTGCAGCTGACGAACCGCGGAGTACAGACTCACCTCAGGGTTCTGCTTTCTGACATCTGAAGGTTCACAGGAGAAAAATCATTTCAATAAAGAGAAAATATGAACATTCATCATCATAACAAAGGCAGGAATTTAACAAAACAAGAAATTATTTAAAATACATTTAGAGTAATTAAATTGTTGAAGGATTTTCCAGCCAAGAGTTTATAAGATGATAAAAACATAAACGGGTCAAAAGAACCAATCAATAAACCAAAACTCACTAAAATCCTTAAAAATATATATTTATGTAAAAAAAGGCTCCATATAAAATTCAACAGCAACAAAATCAGATTATTTTCCTCTGTTAATACTAATAATAATGTTAATAATAATAATTATTATCATTTGCTGTTTTGATTATTATTAGTGTGATAATAAAAGCTCTTATTGCTACATGGCAGAATAAATAATTTATCATTAAAGAGACAAATTATTTTTTTCTTAACCAGAACTAGAAAACTTTTACAAACAAAATAAGAATCATAATTAATATCAATAAAATATTTTTTATATCTATATTCCAACATCGATGCAAAATATATCGTATAATTTGTTTTATATTTTGTTGTATTTTAATGTTAATTTTAATTTCAGCATGTCTATAAATATTAGTTTAAATATTTAAGTGGAATAAAGATAAAATGAAGATGTAAAAACACCTGTCTGTATATCACTAACATGAATAATTAATAAAATATGATAAATTTGTGACTTGAAAAATCTGGGTTGAATATAAAGTGTTGAGATAATAAGAATAAAAAATGAATTTCATAAGTTTGTATAAGTTCCCACACATGAACTTTGTTTTATTATGCAAAGAAATAATAGAAACTTAAAATTGATTTTAAAAGTTTATTTAAATTTACAAGAATAAAATATAAAAATATTAGGGGAAAAAACAATTTAAGTCAGGTGTAATCTCAGTTTTACAGTTGATGCAAAATTTACAGATATATTTTATATATTTAATAAGAATAAAGTTTGTATGTTTAGTAATAAAGGTGTAATTTTACACTGCTGGTTTTCAGCTTTTATTTAAATTTAATTTTAACTTTAAATTTAAAACTTTGTTTCTCTTACAAATATTTAGAGAAGTAAAACTGCAGATATATTTACATCATGCATATTTATGAATCTCATGAAATGTTTTCGTCTTGTTGCCGGCATGCGGACAGCGGTGACCAACACGCGGCGCGGGGGCCGACTGTGGACGGTTTGTGTCGGATGTCGATCAAAGAATAATTCATTTGGTTTGATGCAGATTCACATTTTAAGAAAATGAAAATGTAATGGATCAGGATTCACTGACTGACACAATTACAGCGTAAAATAAAATATCTACAGGATGTTATTGTTGAAAAACCACAAACAAAACAACAAAAAATACAGAATAAGATGAAGAATCAAAACCAAATGATGTTTTAAATCTATGTTTTAATCTACAGATTCATTTTATCCAGAAATCACAACATTTTGCTTGTTTTATTAAATGTTGTATTTTTTATGTGCAGGTGAAAATAATAATAATAATAAAGAGAATTTTATTTATTTTATTCAAACTTCCAACTTTGCATTTTTGGCCCCCAAAGCAAAACAGACATTCAGAGGAAGTTATGATTCTTTTCAGATTTACTGACATGACTCTGAAATATGAAATTAAACATAAACGTGTTGAAATTAGATCTTAACGGTTCAGATTAAACGCGACTCTTTTTCTCTCGTTAACTGAAGAACGGAGCAGAAAATCTTTCCGTCGTTCTCAGAATTCAGGTTTCCTGGTTTCTGTGTTTTTCCAGGAAACAGGCGACTGAACAGAAACCAGAAAATAACAAACTTATCAAACTTTGTTTTTAACCAGCTTTAGGAAGGAGGATCAGGCTTTGGAGCTGCTGACTTTCACCTCGATAATAAATAAGCAGCAGATCAATAATGAAAGGTTTTTCTTACCTGTAACGTAAAGTTTTGTTCCAGACCCAAAGATGAGGAACTTGTTGGACTCACTGGATCCTCCTGATCCTCCCACAGTGAAACCCTCTGATACAAAAACCTCAGAGTCTGCAGCACAACAAGCCGCTTTCTTTAAGGGCTGCGTGTTTGGGGGGCTGGGTGTGGCCAAAGACGACTTTCTCCAAACTTCTCAGGTAAAACAGGTGAGAATGTTTTCAGACAGAAACGTTTCTCCTCACAGAGAACAAAGTTTAAGAGATTCAATTTCCCATCATTTCTAGATTCTCTTTCTTTCCTCGCTGTTGTGGTTTCTTTGCCCTTTGACCCTTGGTACCTGTTCCCAGATGGTTTTAGACCAAATGAGTTTTCTTGTTTGGTTTTAATTTCCTTCTCTGCAAAAACACAAAATCCTACCAAGTGATTTTCTTCTAGTTTCTGTCACAAATATTTCAATTCACTTGAAATGAGACAAACTAACAGAGACGTTTACGCAGCTTTTCAGCAGCAAATAGAAACTCGTTTTAGGTAAATAGTTCCTTAATATTTATGAGGAAGTCAGATTATTTCACTTCATGTGAAAAAATGTTTTAAGCTCAGAGACTTTTAGAAAACGTTTCGTAAATATTTAACGTTTTGCTTCAGAAGGTGATTCACCAGAACCAACATGGCCTCCAGAGTAAAGCATCACATCTCACTGGTCATCAATACATAATGATCAAAGATATTGATTTGTCAAACTACTACATCTTACAGTCAGCTCCTTCAGACTAGCGGCAGCAGCTGTGAGTCTAACACAAAGTACAATGTCGTAAATGGCATGATGGAGAAGTACTGCAGATGGAGCTTCTTAAAGAGACAGACGCCAGTTTCATGATGTGAAGTCAAATTTCTTTCTGTCTGACTCCTAATGAACAAAAAATCCATAACAATCACAGAAATAACATTTCATGTCTTGTTATGTTTGAGCAGGAATATTTTTAATTTGTATAATTTTTCATTGTTTAGCTTTAAAGCTTTATTACTCTTCATGTAGTTTTTGACTGGATGTACCGGTGGAAGGTGAGGCTGTGGTTTCCCTCCTGTAACGTCTGCAGGTTTTTGTTCATGCAGGTCGGATCGTTTCTCACTGTGGGAACCCGACTCCAGCAGACGCAGTAATATGAGCCACTATGTTCCTCTGTAACCGTTTTGATCTTCAGACTGCAGATGTTTCCCACACTGAAAGCCGTGAAATCATCTTTCTGAGGATGACCGTACCGATCATGAGGGAATCCACTGGTCAGATCGATGCGTAGAATCACTCTGAGCGGATCTCTCTCTGTGGTTTGGTACCAGTACACCTGATTTTTATCGCAGCCGTTTGAGGCAGAACAGGTTAAAGAGACGGGGCTACCAGCTTTAGCAACAAGAGATAACTGGTCCTGAACCAGCTGTGTTCCCACAGCAGCCAGCGCTGTAGAGACACAGACAGACAGACAGACAGACAGAGACAGACAGACAGACAGACACAGACAGACAGGTGAAGGTTAGTGTGACAGTGTTTGTTCCAGGTGTTGGCTCCTGATTGGCTGGAAACACTCACCTGAACCCAGCCAGCACAGAGCAGCAGCTGGGAGGAAAAGCATTGTGTGCAGTGGTGTTTCCTCTGGTGAACCTGGGGAGAAGTGGCTCTGATGCAGCTGAGGCCAAACAAGGACGAGCTGAGAGATCAGACCAGGGCCACGTGGTTTCTAGCAGAGGAACCAAAGCTCCCATCAGCCCCTGCTCTGGACGCCGTTTCATGTGGTTCGGGTTTAAAGCTCGTCGTTCTGTAGGCGTCGCCGTCAATCAGTGACATCATGACAGGTTCGTCCAGAAACATTGAAACAGTCGTATGTTTCAGGAAGTGGGTCGCTGTGACTCAGGCGCAGGTGAAGCGAGTGACCTGTGGACGGAGACCTCAGTCCTCCATGCAGCCGTTCGAGTCCCACCTGTTGACCTTTGCCACCTGTCTTCCATGTCTCACAGAATGCTAGCCTTTAGATCTGAGACAGCGATGCTAACCGCTACGCCGCCACTGAGCAGCTTGAATATTCAGTCTATCACAGCAGCTGAACTTCTTTATCCTCTTCCTCCATGAATCTTCTTCACATCTTCCATGTTTTCTGATCTCCCAGCGGCTGAAGCGCCATGACGGTTGGCAACACAACCAAACAGCAAACATCTGTTTACGAGTTGAATTGTTTCTGTAATCAGTTCGACTGTAATGATTTTTTTTACTGTTTTGATTATGAAACGAGCCAAATAATCAACCCCTGATTATATTATACATTTATACCAACTGGCTACAAAATGGTGGTGACTGTATTAATATGCCAACTACATCACTGGAACATCCTGGCCTCTGACCTTTTCTTCTTTCTCCATTGATCCACAGGTTGGCCAGAAAACCACAGAATGTATCTGCTGTGTTCCTCCAGGTTTCCTCTTTCTGTGTAAATGTTTAATCCTCTCTGGTATCAAAGGCATGAAAAGATCAGGCGACGTTTCTGCTGCCTGCTTCATGTTATCTGGAACTGGTCAAATTGGTCAAACTGGTTTTCCATTTTTCACAGACTAAACAGATCAGATTTATCCGTTAAGCTCAGAGGAACCGTGAGAGTCTGTAACATTTAGAGTTTTATCTGAGCTGTTTGTTTCCTCCCTGCCTCAGTTAAACATCTGTTCTGCTCAGGGGGTTTTTGTTCGGCTGTCAGGCCTGATTCTGCGCTGTGGGATCCGGTTTTATAGCAGACGCAGTAATAAGTGGCTGAATGCGCTGCTGCAGCGCCGCTGATCACCAGCTCAACGCCGCCATCTTTCCTCATCACTGAAAACGAGTTTCTTTGAGGATGATTAAAGGTGGAAGTGCTTTTTTTACCACTTCGATCAAATCGAAGGATCGGTACAAGGCCTTCTGCTTCACTTTTCTTCTGGTACCAGTAAATAAAATTTGAGTCACATGTTTCAAAACCAGAACAACCAATGGCGATGGTTTCACCGGTTCTCCTGGTCAGACTCAGGTCCTTCTGAACCAGCTGTGTTCCCACAGCAGCCAGCGCTGTAGAGACACAGACAGACAGACAGACAGGTGAAGGTTAGTGTGACAGTGTTTGTTCCAGGTGTTGGCTCCTGATTGGCTGGAAACACTCACCTGAACCCAACCAGCACAGAGCAGCAGCTGGGAGGAAAAGCATTGTGTGCAGTGGTGTTTCCTCTGGTGAACCTGGGGAGAAGTGGCTCTGATGCAGCTGAGGCCAAACAAGGACGAGCTGAGAGATCAGACCAGGGCCACGTGGTTTCTAGCAGAGGAACCAAAGCTCCCATCAGCCCCTGCTCTGGACGCCGTTTCATGTGGTTCGGGTTTAAAGCTCGTCGTTCTGTAGGCGTCGCCGTCAATCAGTGACATCATGACAGGTTCGTCCAGAAACATTTGACTCTTTTAGAGAAGTAGCATTAGCATTAGCAGCTATCTTTGGTCCACAACAGGACCGCTTCCATCTATTCAACCAGCCATGACGCTTTGGATGCTACAGTCTGTAATGTTGGTATTTTACAATTTTTTACCCTAAATTTGACAGATATTTTTACAGTGTACTTTATCACTGCAAAGTCCAGGATGTTGGTGACATTAAAACTAGAAATCATCTCCTTCTGTAGTTGGTAGGTCTCAGTTCTTTTATATCAAATATTATTGGGAAGTGGGGTTTTTGCTGTTAGTGGGGATTTCCTGCCCACCTGCTCACCAACACACCTGTGACCAATCAGCTCATCATGTCAGAGCACATGAGGACGGGCTGCCAGTGTTTTACGGTTCTGGTTCTCTGCACCGCTCTCAGTTGGTTCTGATGTTGTGTCCAGTTATATTTTCCTGTTGCCTCTCAGGTGTTTTACCCTCTGGTTCCCCGAGTCCCTCGCCGCCTCGGCTGATGAATCGCTGACAGTTTCTGGTTTCACGGCTGACAGTCGGATTTCTCTTTACCGGTTCGC
The DNA here is from genome assembly GCF_027474105.1 of Poeciliopsis prolifica. Lineage (NCBI taxonomy): Eukaryota > Metazoa > Chordata > Actinopteri > Cyprinodontiformes > Poeciliidae > Poeciliopsis > Poeciliopsis prolifica. Next base: position 742,247 of record NW_026562454.1, on the reverse strand, counting down.
CCTCCGCAGCGAGCCTCTTCCATCTGCCTCCATAGGACTCTGTCGAGATCACACTGGACCCTGGACCCGCTCCAGAACTCCCTGCAGAGAGACCACAGTAATTCCCCCCTGGTGGAAACTCATCACACCAGTAAGATCATTTCCTCAAGACTGAACCTTTTCAATTTGCCATCAACTCTCCTTCTGTCTTCATCCACAGGACAAGAACCTCACATTTCATCTTTGTTTCCTGCTTTTTGTTCTGCTGATTGTCATGTATTTGGGCTAAAAGACGTGAACTCTGCATGTTTCTGAAAAGTTGATTATTAGTTTTTATTAATGTCAGAATGTCGTGTTGATTCAACAGGTTAATGATTTCCTAACGATAACCAGCCAACTTCACGTCTTTCAATCCAGTTTCCTTGGTGACCTCAGCACTGAGACTGGCCTAGTCAAAGTATTCATGACATCCACATAAACACACACTGTGGAAGAACCACAGAGCTGGTTCTGGTTCTGGTTCTGTTGGACCTCAGTCCATCATGACTTATTACTGAACCAACTGTGAGTTGGGTCGGACTCTCCGGTCCAGAACTCGACTGGTTCCAGTCTGACATAAAGAACTGGGATTTCTTTGCTTCAATGGGAAACTTCTCATCGAAGAGGTCAGAGGTCACATGTGGAGTTCATCAAGGTTCAATCCTAGGACCATTTTATTCTCTCACTGACTCAGGCCACAAGAAATTAGATTAGTTACCATAACGACACGGCTGATACACCGCTCTACATTATGATGTCATCAGGTGACCTTTGAACCCATGCAAGCATTGAACAGATATTAAAACGGATAAATGGGTTTGAAATGAAACAGTTTGGTTTCTGTTCTTCAGCTGAACAGAAACAAAACTGAAGTTATGTTTGGACCTAAAGAGGAACATTCTAGATCTATAAATCTAGAGTCATAGCTCTAGAGTTATAGATCTAGAGTTATAGATCTAGATGTATAGATCTAGAGTTATAGATCTAGAGTTATAGATCTAGAGTTATAGATCTATATTTATAGATCTAAAGTTATAGATCTAGTGTTATAGATCTATATGTATAGATCTAGAGTTATAGATCTAGTGTTATAGATCTAGTGTTATAGATCTAGTGTTATAGATCTAGATGCACAGCTTCAGCTCCTGCAGCTGGAAACCAGCTGATAATTTGCCAGTTATTTAATGGTGGAAGGTGAGGCTGTGGTTTCCCTCCTGTAACGTCTGCAGGTTTTTGTTCATGCAGGTCGGATCGTTTCTCACTGTGGGAACCCGACTCCAGCAGACGCAGTAATATGAGCCACTATGTTCCTCTTTAACTCCATTGATCATCAACATACAGCTGTTTCCTTCACCTGAAGCCGTGAAATCATCTTTCTGAGGATGACTGTATCGTTTATTAACTTCTCCGTTGGTCAGATCGATGCGTAGAATCACTCTGAGCGGATCTCTCTCTGTGGTTTGGTACCAGTACACCTGATTTTTATCGCAGCCGTTTGTTCCTGAGCACTTTAAAGGGACGGAGACAGTGGGACCAGCTTTAGCAACAAGAGATAACTGGTCCTGAACCAGCTGTGTTCCCACAGCAGCCAGCGCTGTAGAGACACAGACAGACAGACAGACAGACAGACAGACAGACAGGTGAAGGTTAGTGTGACAGTGTTTGTTCCAGGTGTTGGCTCCTGATTGGCTGGAAACACTCACCTGAACCCAGCCAGCACAGAGCAGCAGCTGGGAGGAAAAGCATTGTGTGCAGTGGTGTTTCCTCTGGTGAACCTGGGGAGAAGTGGCTCTGATGCAGCTGAGGCCAAACAAGGACGAGCTGAGAGATCAGACCAGGGCCACGTGGTTTCTAGCAGAGGAACCAAAGCTCCCATCAGCCCCTGCTCTGGACGCCGTTTCATGTGGTTCGGGTTTAAAGCTCGTCGTTCTGTAGGCGTCGCCGTCAATCAGTGACATCATGACAGGTTCGTCCAGAAACATTGAAACAGTCGTATGTTTCAGGAAGTGGGTCGCTGTGACTCAGGCGCAGGTGAAGCGAGTGACCTGTGGACGGAGACCTCAGTCCTCCATGCAGCCGTTCGAGTCCCACCTGTTGACCTTTGCCACCTGTCTTCCACATCATTCCCCACAGATCATTGTCAGATAAAGGAATGAAAAATGTAAAAAAATAAGAGTAAGTCCACATTGACCAGCCTAGGTCCTGTAGTTTCATTGATTCATCCATTTATTTTATTCACTGGGGAGAGAAAGTGGAACAGTCATTTTTCCAAGACATGAATATTAATTAATATTAACCTTAGAAATTAGGCTTTTCTTTAAAAGTAAAGCAATAGTGATTTAAGAGGCTAAGGACATACTGGATGAAGAGTAGACAACTTACTTATTGCTAAGCTAATGTGCTTAGAAATAAGCGTATTATCTTATTGCTAAGCTAACACATTAGCTTAGCTTAGCATACTAACGTGACATACATGTGTTTGTTGTTTCACATGGAGCGGTTAGCGCTGCAGAAAACAACCTGACATGATCTGCAGTTCATCACAAAGTTCATCAAATTGATGAGTTTTCAATGGCAGGTAGGATATTGACCTGTGAAACTGCTCTGCATCACCACACTGCTTCATAAGTTAACTTTTTACCATATTTATCATTTCTGCCAAACAAGCATAAATATGAGATATAAAAACATAAAGATCGCATAAATCACAAGAACACTGATGAAACTGGAAATCAGCACCTTTTATGGTTTTTGGCCTAACTCTGTTTTTACAATCAGATATTTATGGATCTGATCAGTTAATGTTTAATTAGTAACTGTGTTCTATAACTTTATGTTTTTATGTTGTGACCTGAAAGTGAGCTAATTATGATTGACAGCTGCCCAAATTTAAATTGTACAAAATTAATATTAAGTGTAGGTTGATGATATATAATATCATCAACCTAGGACGAGCTGAGAGATCAGACCAGGGCCACGTGGTTTCTAGCAGAGGAACCAAAGCTCCCATCAGCCCCTGCTCTGGATGTTTCGGCTGCAGATGTGAGAACAGCAGCCAGGAATCATCATCCTCTAACATCTGAGTTCTTCAAAACACATTAAGCTAAACCCGGGAACAGGATTAGATTTATTTAATGTGTCCATTCAGTCTGTTAATATTTAAATATCAACCAGAAGAAGGTAATAATTGTCAAGGTGTGTACCGGTTGAAGGTGAGGCTGTGGTTTACTTCCTGTGTGACTCCTCTGCAGGTTTTTGTTCAGGCAGCTCGGATCGTTTGTCACTGTGGGAACCGGGCCTCCAGCAGGCGCAGTAATACGAGCCACTATGACCCGATTCAACCTTCTGGATCACTAAATTAAGGCCGTTTGGTTCAGGTGTAGCTATGAATCTTTTCGTTGAGGATCTCTAAATTTAAGAAGGTGATCAACTTTTTGAACTTTTCCATCCCCCAGATGGACGAGTAGAATCCCTCTGAGCGGATCGCTGTCTGTGGTTTGGTACCAGTAGACCTGGTTTTTATCACACATGTTGTTCCTGAGCACTTTAAGGAGACGGTGCTTCCAGCTGTACTTACAAATGATAACTGGTCCTGAACCAGCTGTGTTCCCACAGCAGCCAGCGCTGTAGAGACACAGACAGACAGACAGACAGGTGAAGGTTAGTGTGACAGTGTTTGTTCCAGGTGTTGGCTCCTGATTGGCTGGAAACACTCACCTGAACCCAGCCAGCACAGAGCAGCAGCTGGGAGGAAAAGCATTGTGTGCAGTGGTGTTTCCTCTGGTGAACCTGGGGAGAAGTGGCTCTGATGCAGCTGAGGCCAAACAAGGACGAGCTGAGAGATCAGACCAGGGCCACGTGGTTTTTCTAGCAGAGGAACCAAAGCTCCCATCAGCCCCTGCTCTGGACAGAAACCGATGATGAAAGACCAGCAGGCCTTGCTGCTTCGCTTTCCGTCAACTACAGCAGTCAGTTTAACTCAGTTTTCTTTTTTGTTTGCATTAATATACATCATTTCATATCTGATAGCTTTTAATTAAGCCATGAAACAGCAACAAGGAGGCGACATGTGAAACATCACAACCCTGAAAGCAATGCAGCCGTTTCTGTTCTGCTCCTGAAACTTCAAGCATCTCCCACAATAAAACCTTTTCCTTCTGCCGACACGTTTATGTCGTGATTTAGGTGTTGAATCCTTTGAAATAGAGAATTTCATGCAAGAGTCAGACTTTATTTTGTTACTTTATTTGTGCTGGAAAAATTAACAATTTTCAAGTCGTTTCCGTTGATATTTTTTTGGAATACACAGAATGAAAATAGTCCTGCAAAAAGGAGAAAAAGAAAAAAGAAAAGGAAAGAAGACAGATTTGAACATTACAGACAAACAAACCCTGTGGAGCTTTAAACTATAGTTCAACTAGTACACAGAGTAAATCTGCCATCTGGTGGTCAGATCAAAGGAGCAAAAACTAAAACTACTTATGGATACTTATGTTAGTTGACTGGAAAACATGTCTATTTGATGCTTGACATTATTACAGAAGAAATCTTATGTTTTCTGAAAATGAAAAGGAAAACTTAATGACTGTAATAAGTTTACTACCTTCAGATCAGACAGAAGATATTCATATTTGCTGAATCACCTCCAGGATTACAGCAGAGACAGCAGGCGGTATCTGGTTTCCTTTGCACTTTATTGATTTCTCTGATGTTCAGCAGATGATTACTGAGAACTTTACACACTTTAAATCCTCCCAGACCCCTCAGTATTGTTCAGCTTAATGTTTTTAGTTTTTATCCTCTTCTTTTACCCCTAACTGAATTGCCTGCTGAATTGCACTGGAATGCATTCACAGATCTAATAAATCTTATAACAACCTTTTAAAAACAACGTGTCACAAAAACATTCAGTAAACCTCTGTCATATAGACTTTTTAAAATATTTGCTCCACATACGCTTTATTTTTATGGATCCAGTTTATGCCGAATTATTTATACATAAGTAAAATAAATGAAGATATATTTTTTCTGGTGTTTTGTCTGGTCTAAAGTGAATAATCAGGGAAAAATTAAAATTCACATTTCTAAATGAAATTCAGGATCATTAGGAATCTCTGGTTTTCAAAATTAACTTTTTAAAATTCCCCAAAATGCATTTAAAAGCTCCTGTAAATACTGAAAACACGTCGCATTAGTAAAATATGTTTCAATTAATCGTGTTGTGCTGATCAACTGAGAACTGCCTGAATTCACTTCCTCACACAACAAAACGACGACATCCGGCTACGCATTCTGGGAAATGTAGTCAAGTTAAAAGATATCGTTCAGAATATTTTACTATGTATTGTAAATTCATGTAAATAATAGTCAGTTTCATTATTTTGCGTAATAATTTTAATCATAAACATACATAGTAGGTATTTTGCAAATGAATGGTTTGAACTCATTATTATTCACACGTACTACAAGTCCCAGAGGCGCTCCGTCGTGACGTAGGGACGTTTAGCAACGGTCAGTTGCTAAAAGAAAGCCAGCCGCTTCCGTTGTTCTGGTGCTATTCTGGTTGAAAACAGACGTTATCGCGGTCAGAGCTGAGCTGACAGCCTCTCTGCGGCTCATTATCATGGTTCTGTGAAGCTTGGACACATTCGCACCTCTTCTTTCCCAAAATGTCGCTGCTGCAGAGCTCCAAGAAGAAAGACAGGCGCATTCTGTGCGGTACCTGCCCGGACCCGAAATGCCAGGCGCGGCTCTTCTTCCCCGCTCACGGCTCCATCAGCATCGAGTGCACGGAGTGCGGCCAGCGGCACGAGCAGAGCGGCCTGCTGAACGTGGAGGAGGTCACCGACCCGGACGTGGTGCTCCACAACCTGCTCAGAAACGCCCTGCTCGGCGTCACCGGGGCCCCGAAGAAGGGGACCGAGCTGGTGAAGGTGATGGGTCTGTCCAACTACCACTGCAAGCTGCTGTCCCCGGTGCTGACGCGCTACGGCATGGACAAACAGACCGGGAAAGCCAAGCTGCTGAAAGACATGAACCAGGGGGAGATCTTTGACTGCTCCCTGCTGGGGACCGTGCCTTCCTCATAGAGCCGGACCATGTCACCACCATGGGCTACGGCAAAGACCGCTCCGGGAGCCTGATCTACCTGCACGACACCCTGGAGGAGATCAAGAAGGCCAACGGCAACAGAGAGTGTCTCATCCCGGTGCATGTGGACGGAGATGGACACTGCCTGGTCCACGCGGTGTCCAGAGCCCTGGTGGGCAGGGAACTCTTCTGGCACGCACTGAGAGAAAACCTCAAGCAGAACTTCAAGCAGAACCTGGACTGCTACAAGAACCTGTTCCAGGACTTCATTGACGCCGCAGAGTGGGAGGACATCATTAATGAGTGCGACCCCCTGTTCATCCCCCCCGAAGGCGTCCCATTGGGACTGCGTAACATCCACATATTTGGGCTGGCCAACGTCCTGCACCGGCCCATCGTCCTGCTGGACTCCATGAGCGGGATGAGGAGCTCTGGCGACTACTCCGCCACCTTCCTGCCCGGACTTGTGCCAGAGGAACAGTGCAAGGGGAAGGACGGGAAGCCGAACAAACCCATCTGCATCGCCTGGAGCAGCTCCGGCAGGAACCACTACGTTCCTCTGGTAGGCGTCAAGAACACGGTCCTCCCCAAGCTGCCGCCCCGCCTGCTGCCGAAGGCCTGGGGCGTCCCGCAGGAGCTCATCAGGAAGTACATCAAGCTGGAGCCGGACGGGAGCTGCGTGATCGGAGGTGACCGCAGCCTGCAGGATAAGTACGTACTGATGCGGCTGGTGAACGCCATGGAGGAGGTGTTCATGGAGAAGCACAGCATCCACCGTCGCTGGTGGCCGACGTTCACCAGTACGTCTACCGGCGGACCGGCGTGATCGGCGTCCAACCGGAGGAGGTGACGGAGGCGGCCAAGAAGTCCGTGATGGAGAACCGTCTGCACCGCTGCCTGATCTGTGGCGCTCTCTCTGAGCTACACATCCCGTCCGAGTGGCTGGTTCCGGGCGGGAAGCTCTACAACCTGGCCAAGTCCACGCACGGACAGCTGCGGCCCGACAAGAACTACAGCTTCCCCCTCAACAACGTGGTGTGCTCCTACGACCCCCACAGGGACTTCCTGGTCCCGGACTACAAACTGAGCTCCCTGAACACCTGCACCTGGTGCCACGGCACGTCGGTGCGGCACATCCGCGGAACGGGTCGGTGGTGTACCTGGACGGGGACAGAACCAACAGGTCCCAGGGGGGGAAGTGTGGCTGCGGCTTCAAGCACTACTGGGATGGGAAGGAGTACGACAATCTGCCCGAAGCCTTCCCCATCACCCTGGAGTGGGGGGCAGGGTGGTCCGGGAGACCGTGTACTGGTTCCAGTACGAGACGGACCCGACGCTGAACAGCAACGTGTACGACGTGGCCATGAAGCTGGTCACCAAGCACTTCCCTGGAGAGTTTGGCAGCGAGATCCTGGTGCAGAAGGTGGTGAACACCATCCTGCACCACACGGCCAAGAAGAACCCGGACGAGTACAACCCGGTGTCCATCGACGGGGCTCACGCCCATCGGCTCGGCGACGGGACGGAGGTGCCGCCGCCGGACCCCCAGCTGCCCACCAAGATCATCCTGACGGGTCAGAAAGCCAAGACGCTCCACAAGGAGGAGCTGACGATGAGCCGGCGGAGCGCAGCCTGCAGCAGAGCATCAGCGAGCAGGCCTTCGTCTCCCAGAAGAGACGCTCCGACAAGCTGAAGCACGACCCCAAAGGTCAGGGCCGGACCCCGTCCCCCAGCGGCTCCCCCGGAAACCTCGTCCTCCTCGGCTCCCGCCACCCCCACCAAGTCCTCCTCCCCCTCCTCCTCCAACAAGGAGAAGAAGATCCGGGTGACGACCAGCGACGGGCGGCAGGCCATGCTCACCCTGTCGGCCCTCACCACCTTCGCAGAGCTGCGCCGGAGCATCGCCAAGCAGTTTCGACGTGCCGCCGCCGCAGCAGTGCATCCGCTACGGCTTCCCCCCCAAAGAGCTGCTGCCGCCGCGGACGGCGAGGAGAACGAGCCGGTGGCCCTGCAGCACGGCGACAGGGTGACGGTGGAGATCCTGAGGGCCCTGAGGACAGGGGCCCCGGGGCCCCCATCTCCAGGGCCGCCAGCTCACACTCCGCCCTGCACTCGGCAAAGAGCGACGACACGGTGGGGGGCGGCCGGACGAGCGCCGGGAAATCCAGGAGAGCATCGACCTGGAGATGTCCTCCCTCTGTCTCCTTGCAACCCTGATGGGTAAGAACAACGCAGGTCAAACCTTTATGACATCACTTCCTGGAAGCAGCCTGCCAGAATAAGATCAGATGATGTTAGTTTTGCTGCATGTAAAGTTTCATCACAATCTTTCGAGGTTCGTCCATAAAAGTGACAACAAGACGTTTTTATTTCTTATTTCTCCTTTAGATAAATTAATTTCTGTTTCAGCAATAATAACTTCACAATCACAAAAACTAAACTTGGAAAACTTTCACATTTGTAACGAGTTTCTTTAGGTTAGCATTCACATGAAAAAGAATCATTTATATGATGCAAATGGACAGGAACTGGATTTTCTAATTTATTGGTATTTATGATGTCAGGACTTTTCTACATCACATGTTTACATCTAGTTAAAACTACTGATAGAACAAGTAATTAATCAAACTATATGACAAAATAAGCAAAACTTTAAAGTCAAAACAGTTTTTGCTGCTAAATTATTGAATAAATAGACATGAGCTCGACGACAACTCAGAGCTTTTGTATGTAAACTAAACAATAATCAACTGTGTTTTTCTTTAGTGTGTCAAAACAAGATTCATGTAAATGAAACTAAATTAACAGGTTAAAGTCTCTGGCCTAGTTAAAACCCGGTCGTCTTCTATTCTGGCTCTTCAGGTCAGTTTTTAATGTTCAGTCATGTTTATAAATAAGAAAAGTAGCAGCACTATTCTTAGTTTTGTTTTCATTTGAGAGAAACTGAGAGCTTTGCTGATTGGTCGAGCCGTGCAGCTCATGCTGGCTTCTGATTGGTTGGCTTCCAGCAGACTGCAGCTGAATGAACTTTACCAGAAACTGCATTCACTGACGTGTGTTCAGTCAATCTGCTGACTCTGGCATCTCGCCCCCTCCCGGTGTCGCCTGCCAGAAGGGTCAAAGGTCACCGCTGCTCTCAGATAAACACAGCACATGATGTAGCGTTGCTGCTGATTTTCAGGAGGGTTTTTTCTCTGGGCTCTGCTGGACGCTGCTGGACATCAGAGCTGCAGCCAGACAGCCGACTGTCGGAACAACATGATCTGTAACACGTTCAGAACTTGATTAGCTTCACCTCTGACATCATCCTGATGAAGTTCAAATCCATGTCAGGAGATAAAAGGTCCTGGAAGCCGAGCTGCTCCTCTGATTGGTTAAAACGTTCAGATAATCGGTCAGTAAAGTGCAGATCCAGAAGGAAATGTTAGAAATCATTTCACTGAAATATAAAGATTAGCAGCTGAAGCCAGTTCAATATGATCAGCTGAGCATTGAAAACATGTTTCAGTTCCTCCATTTTCCAGCTGATGATGAATATATAGAATAAATGGTTTGGCGACAGAAAAACTAATTCTCTAGTTTAGTATGTAATTATTTAGAAAATTTGCTTTGAAAAGCACCATTTTTGTTGAAGCTTTGAAATAAAAAAACATAAAACACCTGCAGAGAGCAGAGGATAAATTTATTCTGTAAAATGTTATTTGCAGAAATTATACTAAATGGGATCCATGCAATGAATCCAGTTTTACAGAATCAGATTTTTTGCTGCAGTTTCCATGAACTCTGACCTTTTCTGCCTTCAGAACTCCGATTTATTGGAACGCCGTGTTGTGTTCAAGGTCTCTGCGTGTTTCTGGACGCCTCTGACCTGTTCACTGTTGTTTTCCAGGCGAGGACGTTTGGTCGTACGCCAAGAAGCTGCCGCACTTGTTCCAGCAGGCGGCGTCTTCTACAACATCGTCAAGAAAGACATGGGTGAGTTTGTTTTCTCCGGCTGCAGCCCAGAGCCTGAGCGCCGGGCGGCTCTGGATTGAGCTTTTACTTGTTTAAATGAATGCTGGCAGCTGTCTTAATGGGAAGATACAGATTTCTGTGTTATTTTTATTAACTTTCCATTCAGTATGTTTAAAACCCAGAGTATTTCCAGCGTGAAGCTTCAAAGCTTCGTCACATTTACACAACAAAGAGCCGGAATGAGGAGAGCTGCAGCGCTGCAAATAATCAGATTCAGAGATAAATTTAACCTGAGACTCAAGACGCTTCACACCAGATCGTCTCGTTCGCTCTGACGGCTGTGTTCATGGGAAACCAGCGACATCAGAAACTTTACACAAACCGTGATCTGCAGTTTTCCAGGATAAAATCAAGACACTTAAAATAAGACACTTAAAAACCCCAAACCTTCACTTTAAGGTTTTGTTACGTTAATGTTGATGTGTGAATATAATCAGGTCTTTGTAGTTGACTAGAGTGTTGCTGTAAATTAGCCTTTCATTGTGCAGATGGAGTGTAGATGTAATAATCTGTTATTAGAGTGAATATTAGTGGAACAAGGACATGATGTCATCACTGATTTATATATATATATATATAAAAAAATAAAATAATTCCCTTCTCACCCACCGCGGGTGGTTCTTATCCTCTGAACTCGGGTCCTCTACCAGAGGCCTGAGAGCTTGAGGGTTCTGCGCAGTATCTTGGCTGTGCCAAGGACTGCACATTTCTGGACTGAGATGTCTGATGTTGTTCCTGGGATCTGTTGTAGCCACTGCTCCAGTTTGGGGGTTACTGCCCCGAGGGCCCCGATGACCACAGGCACCACTGTGGTCTTCACCTTCCAGGCCCTCTCCAGTTCTTCCCTGAGGCCCTGGTATTTCTCCAGTTTCTCGTGCTCCTTTTTCCTGATGTTGCAATCACTTGGTATTGTTACATCTACCACAACGGCTTTCCTCTGATGTTTATCCACTACGACAATGTCTGGTTGGTTCGCCATTACCATTCTGTCTGTCTGGATCTGGAAGTCCCACAGGATCTTAGCTCTGGCGTTCTCCACCACCTTTGGGGGTGTTTCCCACTTTGATCTCGGGGTTTCCAGTCCATATTCTGCACAGATGTTTCTGTACACTATGCCTGCCACTTGGTTATGTCGCTCCATGTACGCTTTCCCTGCCAGTATCTTGCACCCTGCTGTGATGTGCTGGACTGTCTCAGGGGCCTCCTTGCACAACCTACACCTTGGGTCTTGTCTGGTGTGGTAGATCTGGGCCTCTATTTCTCTGGTGTTTAGGGCCTGTTCCTGGGCGGCCAGGAAGAGGGCCTCTGTGCTGTCCTTGAGTCCAGCTTTTTCCAGCCATTGGTAGGATTTACTGATATCAGCCACTTGGGTTATTTGCTGGTGGTACATCCCATGTAGGGGCTTGTCCTCCCATGATGGTATCTCTGGCACCTCAACCTCCGTTCCCTGTTGTCTGAGACATTCACTGAGCACATTGTCTGTTGAGGCTTTGTCTCTGATGTATTTATGGATCTTAGGTGTTTCGTCCTGGACAGTGGTTCTCACACTCACTAGTCCTCTGCCTCCGTCCTTGCGGCTCGTGTACAGTCTCAGGGTGCTGGATTTGGGATGGAACCCTCCATGCATGGTTAGTAGCTTTCTAGTCTTAATATCTGTGGCTTTCATCCTCCTTTGGCCAGCTAATTATTCCAGCAGGGTATCTGATTACTGGCAGGGCATAGCTGTTTATCGCACAGATTTTGTTCTTGCCATTGAGCTGGCTTCTCAGGACTTGCCTTATATATATATATATATATATATATATATATATATATATATATATATATATATATATATAATATATATATATATATATATATATATATATATATATATATATATATATATAGGGCCTCAGGGAAGAACTGGAGAGGGCCTGGAAGGTGAAGACCACAGTGGTGCCTGTGGTCATCGGGGCCCTCGGGGCAGTAACCCCCAAACTGGAGCAGTGGCTACAACAGATCCCAGGAACAACATCAAACATCTCAGTCCAGAAATGTGCAGTCCTTGGCACAGCCAAGATACTGCGCAGAACCCTCAAGCTCCCAGGCCTCTGGTAGAGGACCCGAGCTCAGAGGATAAGAACCACCCGCGGTGGGTGAGAAGGGAATTTTATATATATATATACTCAGGTTAATGACTAATCAATAACTAGATCTATCATTTAGTGGTTGATTGGCCAAATGAATCACATTCATGATTCATTAAATAAGTTAAAGTCTGTGTCCGTGCTGAGTGGTTCTGGTCGTGCTGAGCGGTTCTGGTCGTGCTGAGTGGTTCTGGTGGTGCTGAGCGGTTCTGGTCGTGCTGAGCGGTTCTGTGTTTCTGTTTCTCCAGGCCTCATGGACGGGAAGCATTGCACGCTGCCTCACCTGACGGGGAAAACCTTCGTGTACAACGCGGCGGAGGAGCGGCTGGAGCTCTGCGTTGACGCCGCGGGTCACTTCCCGGTCGGGCCGGACGTGGAGGAGCTGGTGAGGGAGGCGGTGCTGCAGCTGCGCTCCGAGGCGGCCTCTAGGGGCAGCAGAGAGGGCAGCCCGTCCCACGGCGTCCTGCGGCTGGGCAGCGGCGGCGTCGTCCGCAAGAAGGAGCAGCTGCAGAGCGTCACCGCCTTCCAGGGCAAAGGTCACTCCCTAGGGAGCGGCGGAGGCTCCTCCCCTCCGGAGCACCGGCCAATCACGCGCCAGCACAGCAGCGGCGTGGACCTGAGCGCCAGCGTGTCGAGAGGAGCGCCGGACCTGTCGGACATTCCCGAGGACGCCACCAGAGAGCTGGTCCGCATGGCGCCGGGCTTCGTGGCCAGCAGGGACGGCCGCGCTCCCGACCCGGGTCTGATGGAGCAGCAGCGCCGCAAGCTGCAGGAGATGGTGTCCTCCATCCAGGCCTCCATGGAGCGCCACCTGAAGGAGCAGCAGAGTGCTGCAGGCGCCGTGGGCGGGGCCAGCCAGGAGCGAACTGCTGGGACTAAACCCGGCGCCGCGGCCGCAGCGGCGGGAAAACCGGAGGAGCCGGAGGACATGGAGAGCCAGGATGCTGGGCAGGGCAACGAACCCATGGACCACTCCTGATGGCGCCGCCGCGCCGCCTGCGCCCCTGACCGCCGCCTGCTGCCGCGCCGCAGGCCGGACCCCAAAGCTTAGGTCTTCATTACGTCGCGTCGTCTTTACTGCATGACTGAGGAGCGAAGCGACCGCCCTGCTGCTGCCGCAGCAACCGTCACCGAGCTGAGACACGGAGACGGTCCGTCTGCGGCGCATCGTCACTCCGCCAACTGTCTCACCTCAGAGGCAGGAAGTAAATCCAGAGCAAACGGATTTATTTCCTCCTTCAGGAGAACTTTCCCTCAGCTGGTGACTCTTCCTCAGCGACGGCTCCCAGTGTTCCCAGTTGCCTGGAAGCTGACCGGATTGTATCTCCAGCCTTCTGAATCCCTCCTGCTTTAAACCTGCACCGAAGAACCCGGTCAGATTAAAGAACGGGACACTTCCTGTCTGCACAGGAAGTGAAAATTGGCCCACAGAGGAGACGCCCCGCATAACCGCTTCCATTGTTCAACTCTGCTGCCTTCATCACCGACACCTGCTTTGGCTGGACTCCTGCAGCGTCACACTGCGCCCCCTGCAGGCAGGAAGCAGCTCCTGCAGAGGTTTACAGGGTTCAACCCAAAGTGAGCTTCAGGTCTGCCGACTGTTAGAGACGCAGGCGAGTGACAAATTAAAGGAAAACACAGACTGAAAGTTTCTCCTGAATGAGTTTATTCCAGCTGAGATGTGGATTCGTTCTTTTCTCGGTTCTCGTGTCGGAATCCGTTCTCAGTTGGAAACGGATCTGGTTTCTGGTTTCGGCTGTGATGCAGCTCTGAGTGAGTCACTAAACTACAGGGATGTTTCACAAGTTGTACAGCAGTGTGAACCACTTGCTTCATAAAACATTAAGTGTTAATAATAATAGTTTCTACGTACAACTTCAGCTGCGTTTTATGCACGGAAGCCATATTGGATTCTGAACCTCTGAGTTTTGAACCTCTGACGCTCTTCCTGGTTTTTCTCACTGAAACTCACAAAGTCAAACTCTTCAGATCGTTTCTTCTTTTCTTGTTTGGTCTGTTGTTTTTGATCTCAATTTTGAAGTAAATATTTCTAAAATTTGGCAGACAGAGTTCTGATCAGAGGCCGTTTCCAGCTGAGGAACGTTTATTGTAGGTCGACAGATTCGGCTTTGATCCAGGAAGTTCTTTAAAACAGATCAGTTGATCCACACTGACCGCATCACGTCCTCCATGCAGGTCTAAACTCAGATCAACCTCAACATCCTCCCACTTCCTGTCACTTTCTACAGCAGTTTGTAATTCCTTTAATTCGTCACTCGTCTGTTGAATGTAAAAATGTCCCAACAGTGAAAAGCCAAAGAGAGAAACGTTTTCTGATCTGCATTTTAGAGAAGTTTAATTTGAGGATTCAGACTGAAGCGGGTTGACGATGCGACCTGGAGGTCAGTTTATGCAGCAACTTTTACAGATAAATACGTTTGTTTTTCTGCAGTTCAAAATCTCAAATTTTAACCTTTTTGTCTTCATGAAGACATTTAACAGCAGTTTGAAGCCAAAGCTCCTGTTGCCAAAATCAGAAATCAGAAACAACCTGAAGGAAACATGAGCAGTGAAGGTAGAGGGGAAATGGCTCCCCCTGGTGGACAGAAAGTCTCAGTGCAATTCTTCTTTTTTGAAGATATTTAAGTAAATATGTCAAATAAATCAAGTTTAGATTTAAAAAAAGTCTGGTGATTCAAAGAACAAATTTCCTTAAAAGATGTGATGTATTTCTCTTGTGGGTGTTTTTTTTATTTTTTGAATTGTTTTGAGTTTGAAGCTTCTTGTCAAACCTGATTTTTAATGTTTCTGGGCTCTGAAAGCTGCAGAAGTTCCTTCCATCCAACCGACGTTCACCTGAACTTCTGACTGAACAGCAGCCAAAGGAAAACCAGGTTAACGTTGCTCCTTATGATTGTGTTTCTGTTGTTTGCCAATATTTCACCAAATTACAAAACTAAATAAACAAATTGGGAAGCTCAGAAGTTTTGTTGGGAAACATTTAATCTGTTTTTTTTTTTTTTTGGTTTAGTTTTTCTGACGTTTGACAGATTTTGTAGCGTCAAATAGGAACCGATCAGAACAAAACGTTTCCCCTCCAGAACCTGGCTCCGGTGTTCAGGACGGCTCCAGAACCAGAACACCAAAGGTCCAAATGATCGGTTCCGGATGAACTCCTGGATTATGTCTCATCTCAGATTCTGGTTCTGGTTGGGCTCCAGGTTCCTACAGGAAACACGTTTCCAAACTGACTTTTCTCATCAAAACTCCTGAAAAGCTTCGAGTTCAGTTTGAATCTTTTGTTTCTGCAGCTGAAGTTTGAAACCATCAACATGAAGTTTTTCTTTCTTTTCTCACTCTGGTTTTATTGCTCATATAAACTATAAAAACTTGTTTTCTTGATCTCATCTCACACTGAGTTCCTGCAGTCTGATGCTGTGTGATGAGGAGGTTGCTGCCAGAAGTGGCTGGACTCCAGTTTTTATTTAATTTGATGAAAGCTCAATCACTGGACTCTTAGACAGTTAAACGTTTGTGGAAGTTGTGAGTTTGTTCTTAAAGGGACAAACTCACAGACCTGCCAGTGATCAGGTTTCTCTCCATCTGCTGACTGGAAACTGTTCTGGTTCTGTTCTGGTTTTGTTCTGGTTCTGTTCTTTAAAACTCAGAAATCATCCGTTTTAAAGTGTCATTGTTTAGTTTCCCTGCCTCTCAACTCAGTTTTCTGCTCCTGGTTGAAGTGAAGAAATATAAAACTGCACTTTGAAGTTGTTGAACCCGGAGCAGGAAGGATGCTTCGGATCAGAACCTCCAGCTGTCACCGACCCGCGGCTCCTCCGTATTCCTGCTGTATTAGAGTACATATTGTAGAATATTTGGACCTGTACAGAAACTGCTCCGTTTCCTTGGGTTGGTTCTTTTGGATCTTCTGTCTGGTTGCTAATAAAACGCTGACGACACTCTGCTTCCACGTCGCTGTTTGCATGAAAACTTCTCAGCTCCACCAATAAAATCACTTCCTGCATTTGTTTGTGAGCCGAGTCGTTCTGGTGACGTTCCTGCTTCTGTTCATGTTTTACTTCCATTTGTCTCTGTTGTCTGTTGATCAGCTCCACAGGATTCAGCCTGGAACTGGACAAATAATCCGATTTTCTGTTTCTGAAGGTTTCATTTTCACAAATTCAGATTTCCACTGATCTGTTCTTTAGTGTTGGAGCCGAAATAAGAAACAATAAGATGGAGAATAAAGTCATTTAACAAAAATAAAGCTGAAATTATACAAGAATAAAATTATGACAGTCATAAGTCAGTGAATAATAATATTATTGAAATATTTTTGTATCGTTTAGGCTTCACTGTGTTATTGTGGCCATCAGTTTGTCTTCAGTTGGACTTTGAACTCAACTCCCAAAATGGATGAGTGAAATAAGAGCAAAGTTTAACCCTAAATTTGTCCTTTTAATTGTAATTTATTTTGAACGAACAAAAGTTAAGATTTTTTTTCTTTTATTAAAATCTGATTTGGTATGAAGAAGTCTGAGCTTTTATATTGCAGCGATATTGTGTCCATCTTGGCCTCCACTTGATGGTTTCCTGCATTAAAAGTGGAAAGTTTCCTAAACATTAGAATTAAGATGATACATAAAAACAAGTTTGATTTCTCAAACATGTGAGAAAGAATTAATGGAACACACTATATATGTTTAAAGAGTAATATTACAATATGATTTAAAAACAAATTTAAATCTGCTTTTGAGTAAAGGTCACTGGATAGAGATGATTCAGTTTATGATGAAACTAAAGAAAATGCAAATCCACTATTTTCTTTTTTCCAAGATTTTATACCTGTAATAATTAACTAAACTATGTTAGTGGATGAATAAAATGGGTATAATTAAAATTTCCCTCTGCATTAACCAGCTGCAGAGAGTCATATTTGTATGATTCTCGCACAAAAATCAGTCCAGGGGCCGCAAATGGCCCCCAGGCCGCACTT